>NC_056746.1:1510646130-1510843630 GCF_019279795.1 Protopterus annectens
AGATGCCCTGACATCCTTATCCTTTGCTGTCCCTACCATATCCTGGTTTAACAGCTACCTCTCTGATAGACCGCAGTCTGTCCAATGGCAAGATGTACTATCTCTTCTACTTCCCAATTCCATAGGCGTACCTCAAGGCTCAATACTGGGTCCACTTCTCTTCTCCATCTTCACAAATAACCTCCACATTGCCACACGACAAGCCACTCTTGCACAGTATGCTGATGACCTGACACTCATCTGTGCAGGCCCATCTCTCTCTACCCTACAGCAACTGACCCAACAGTCCTTCTCTGCTGTTGAAAATTGGATCACTGGTGTTCAACTCTTCCTTAACCCCAATAAGACTAAATTACTTTTATTTACTCCAAATAAATCCAAGTCCACTCCCATAACCTTTTCAATCTCATCCAAAAATGGCATGCTAATCACTCCTTCAACCCACACCAAACTCCTCGGGGTAGAAATAGACAAAAATCTCTACTTTGATGTCCACATAGCCCAAGCTATCCAAAAGGTTCACAAAAAATGGGTACTCTTTATAGGCACAAGAATTTTCTCACTGATAAAGCAAGAATCACCTTAGCCCAAACTCACCATCTGTCTACACTTACATACACAGCCCCAATATTTACCCACATTAGAAAAAAATGATCTTGATAAAACTGAATCATGCTACAACAAAATTGCAAAATTTGCCAATAACTCTACATTCAGATCCCATCACTGCCAAGTACTAAGACATCTTAAATGGCTTGAATTACCCCAATTACTCACCTACCAACAGCTAACTACTGCATTTAATATCCTGACCAACCCTGAAAAAACACCTGCCCTACAACAACTGCTCACCCACTACTCTACCACTCGCCCCCTCCGCTGTACCACTAAATCTCTTCTCTGTACCAAAAGGGCTAATAACACTGCAGGAAAATCTCTCTACTCTCATATCATAGCTATGCCTGGAACAATCCCCCCTATTACCTCTACCACAAATGTTATACAATTCAAAAAGCTACTTAAATCACATCTCTTGGAAACTTGGATCTGCCCATGTATAACTTAACTCACTTTCTCCTATCACTAGACTTCTCCAACCACAACTGAACCAACTCACAACACAGGCCTTGATTTATTTACACCTTATCTACTATATCAAGTAATTTAGTCTTATAACCATTTCAGCTATCTATGATTTAGCCTGTTATGTAAATTCTTTGACTTGTCCTCTCAAAGCAGGTTATTATTTAATCATCTCACAACTGTTGTATTCTAGTTTGAAAATGTGACTGACTTCATGTACTTTTTGTAATTTGTTATTGTTCTTATATTTGCGGAGCTTTTCTCCTGGGCCTTCACTGAAAATGGATGCAGTCCAGCTGGATTTTCATGGTTAACAAATGTAAAATAAGTAAATAAAATAAGTAAATAAAATGAGTATCATAAACTATAACAAATTGTAAACTATGGGAAATAAGTGATCTATGACCTCGAAGTAATGTTCCAAGACATTTAGCATATATGAGATGACAGCTTGCCATTACTGAAGTTTTGTATCAGATAATGACAAACCTTTGCACTTTTATTGTTTATCAGAATAAAAATAACAGCCATCCACATCTGTTACCTAGAAAAGACTTAACTGCTGTTTCCTTTCATTTGTTTACTTCATGCATTTTACACTAACCACCTAGCATAAAAGGCTTGCATGCCGTATAATTCCACATGCTTTATTTCTACCGGTAGCTAGTTAACTGATTCTTATTTATTTATTCATTTCACATTTCTTATCCAGGATAGTCCAACTGGACAGCAAGGTCTGTCTTCAGAGGAGACCTGGGGAGAAAAGCTCCAACACAAATAGAAAAAGAGCATGCAATTTACATTAACATGAGATAAAAGGTTGCAAATTACATTAACATAGCATAAAAGTTACAAATTGCTTACAATATGTCAGAGCATAGATATAAAGATTACAGGTGGATGTCACAATATAAAGATATTTCAGTTAATAGCAGTGAGTATTCCATTATTGGATAAAAGATGACATTATGCAGAACGAACATAGCAGTTTGCAGCGTTCACACTGATGAATGGATGAAGATGTAGCTTTCTTAACTTCTAGCTTCCTCACAATACTACCTTTGCATCTCACCCCTTAACTAGTACCTACATAGATAGTCACACCACAGCACTGATAGGTCACTCTCTTTCAGACCTTTTTAAAATTATTCTTTCTTTCTTTCTTTCTATATCCTTACACCTACTTTTCCCTGCTTTCTCATTTATCCTTACCACCTCCCACTTAACTCTGTTTCTACACACCTGACCACATGTAAAATGTCCTCATCCCAACTGTATAATGTAAGATAATTCAACTGCTGACCTAGAGTGAACATAAATAGCTTACTTTTCTCTTCTGCCCACTTATGTATTGTAACATACAATTCTAAACCTGTATAAGATGTGCTCACTCCATCAAACTGTTCATTTATAATGCATAACCATGCAACTTTGTTCATTTTAAAACTTTGTGTATCTATGTAAAACTGCATGCTATGTATACACCAATTATGTGCTTTTTACTTGTTATGTGGAGCTTTTACCACCAGGCCTCCTCTGAAAATGGACATGTATCCAGTCAGACTCTCCCGGTCAACAAATGTAAAATAAATAAAATAGAATAAAATAAATGAATGAACAGATGACTTTTTGTGCAATTATTTACAATATTTACAGTGAGCACTGAGATGCAGTCAAATGAGTGTTGTACAGTCTGAACAGAATCTAATACATTTGTATACTGACCCTGACAGAGCATGCACCTGAGTTGTTAAAAGGTTTCCCTGTAGTAATATGTGGGTTTATGGCGGTTTGCTATAGTTGCATAGATGGTTGGAGAAGAGATATGATTTCAGGAGATTCTTAAAGGAGGATGTACATTTTAGAAGTCTAAGGTCAGTAGGAAGGTTGTTCCGGGTCTTGGCAATTGCATGGGCAAAAAGAGATTCCCCTGAGTTGGTTTTGCAAGAGATGGTTTCAATTAAGGCTTTGTTGCTGGAATGTGGTTGTCTGTTAGGACTGTGGAAGTTAAGGAGGTCTTTCAGGGCAGGGTTTTTTCAGGGTAGTACAGTGGGCTAAATTGAGTTGGTGATATTTTAGTAGGTTGGGGAATTCTAGCCAATGTAGGGTTTGTAAGGCATGGCAATGGTGGGAACATAACTTGGCATTGGTGGCAAATCTGGCGATTTTGTTATAGCAGGTGGAGAGTTTATTTAAGTCAATTTTATTTAGGTTTGTTAGTGAGGGAGAAGCATATAGCAGTGTGGATAGAAGGTGAGATCTAGCTATGGCAGTATGAGATTCTGAGGTAAGATACCTTTTGCATCTATAGAGGGAGCCTAGTTTTTTGTGGACTTTAGAGATGGTTGTTGATATGTGTTTATTAAATGTGAGTTGTTGGGCAATGGTAATTCCTAGGAGTTTTGCCTCAGAGACTGGGGTGATTTGGGTGTTGTTGGTGGAGAATATGGAAAAGGGGAGGTTAGTGGGTTTGGTTGGGGTTTTTTTTGCGTTAAGAATAAGTTGTGAGTTACTGAGCCAGTTATCAATTTCAGTAAAGGCTAGTTGGGCTTTTTGCTGAAGAAGTTGGATGTTGGGTGCAGAGCATATGAGGGTTGTGTCATCAGTGTATTGGACTATGTTAGCTTTTGTGGTAGGTAGGTGGAGTTGGTTGGTGAAGATATTAAAGAGAAGTGGGCCGAGGCTAGAACCTTATGGTAAACCTAGGGTGACTGTGAGTGGAGGGGGGGATAGGGAGTTGATCCATTTGACAGACTGGTGTCAGTTGTCTAGGTAGCTTTTGAACCAGAGCAGAGTGGGAGTGTCAAAGTTAAGGTCAGAGAGACAGTTAGAAGTTTTTGTGAGATACCATGTCAAATGCCTTGTATAAATCAAGGAAGGTAGCGGAGGCTAGTTTACCTTGGTTCCTATAGGAGTTTATAGTGTTGGTGAATCTGTGTAGGGAGGTGGAGGTACTGTGGGATGGGCAGAAGCCATGTTGAGTTGGGGAGAGAAGGTTATTGGAGAGGAGGTGGGAGAGGATTTGGTGATGTATGCATCTCTCCAGAATCTTTGACAGGGGTGAAAGAATTGCTATTGGGTGATAGTTAGAGAGTTCAGAAGAGGGGCCACCTTTGTGAAGGGGAATAATGAAAGAGGTTTTCCACAAGGTCGGCACAGTGTTTTCAGTAGTGGATCTTTAATTAGTAATGAAATAGGATAGGCTATGACTGTGGATGCGAGTTGGAGGTATTCGGCAGGAAGGTTGTCAGTGGCGAGGGTGGAGGTTTGAGTTTAGTTAATAATTTTTGTATATAGGATGTGTGTACTGGCTTGAGTGAAAGGGGATACAGTTTTGTTGGGTTATAGGGGGTTGGGGGATGTTGGTGGTGGTAGAGTCATTTATGAGTTTAAGTATGGAGGAGGTGAAGTAGTTGTTAAAGCTGCATGCTATATTGAGATCTGTGCCGGGTGTATGGAGGGGGTGGATTTACCAGGCTGGAGGATATTATTTACTGTTGCCCAGAATTTCTGAGGATTGGTATTATATTTCCTTTGTAGGGAGAGGTAGTAGATGTTCTTCGTTCCACATTGCTGCAGTCCTTACTATCGTCCAGTCGCGCATGACCTCAGTCTTTTGCCGCATGGTCTGATGCAGAAGCAGTTTTGAAGTGCAGGTTGGCGTTCTGAAATAATTCAGTTTCAGACCGAATCAGAGTTAACATTTTGGTTTTTCTTGCCTCAGTATTTAACCGATGTCAGAAAAAGTGAATAACTGTATTTCTTGTGGGAAACAGATACCTCATAGGGATTACCATACTTTGTGTATACCTTGTTTAGGTTGTTGGATACTATTAAGAGGACTGTGCCAGGTTAGTGTTTGGGAAGCTATAAAATGCGCCGGATGGTTGATGAACGGCAGTCCTCAGTGGAGCCAGAGGTTTAGTTTCTTTGGAGTCTCAGGCAGAGACTTTACTGTTACAGGATGTGCCTTCTCAGGAGGTAGGCCAGGCTGAGGGCTTCTCAGGTAACTGTTCTTCCCTCTCTTCCCAAGGTAGTTAGAGCCTCTCCTTCTGTTGCCAAAACTTCTTTGAGAGGTAGGCCAAGTTCAGCTTCAGTGGGGCTTCTCCTAGCATTTCAGGTTCTGTGCCTAAGAAACATATGCTTAAAATGGCAGAAGATTTGATTACTATGATTAGGGTTCTATGCCCCTCCTGATAAGAGGCCTAGGGTGGAACCGAGTTTGATAGTTTTGCACAGTGTTCAGAGGCTTCTGAGTCTTCTGCGGAAGATTTGCAGGAGTATCCTCCTTATTCTGATTCTGATGTGGATGATTCCACTCCTACAGCTTCTCCTCCTGAGGATTTCTCATTTTCAGAGACTCTGCATTCCATGAGGGAGCACTTTAAATGGGAAGGCCAGGATTACTCTGATTCAGCTTGTTTTGCCCAGCATAGGCCCTTAGCTATACCTCCTGTGTTGAATGTGGTGGAAGATGGTTTGCAGAGGCTTCCCTGAACCCTGATTCTTTGCCTCCTGCTCCTGTTAAACCTGATAGGTACTATAGGGTGCCTGAAGCTCATAAGTATCTTTTAAGAGTCCTAGGGCAGACCCGAAACTGTTTCTCAGGGACCTAAAGGTGTTAAGGCCTCTGTGGTTAAAACCCTGTTCCCACTGATAAAGAGGCAAGGGCTTTGGATAGATGGGACTTTAGCCATGAGGCGTTGAATTGTCAGTTTCACATGCTTAAATATCAAAATTATCTCCTTTCACAACTGAAATCTAAGGTGGATGCTTGGTATTGAGTGTAAAGAGTTGCTGGATTTAGTTCATGTGTCTGAACAAGTGGGTAAGCATTCCTTGCAATGTGGTTTTGATGCTGTACAGGCCTCCTCGAGGGTGGCTGCCACTAGTTCTCATGCCTGGTTGAGGATCAGAATTTAGCTGAGCATGTTAAGACAAGGATTTTGGATGCTCCTTTACAGTCGGATGTGTTGTTTGGTTCGCCTGTGGAAGCAGTTTTAAAGAAAATGGAGGACAAAGCTAAGTCTATGCAAACTGTTAAAGATTTTTGCAGGTGCAGCAGTTTAGTAGAAATTGGCCTACTAAGGGATGGACATATCCTGCTTATGATTCCCAGTCTAGGGAACAGGGAGTTCACCTGCTCAGACTTCTGGTGAGGGCAGGGTCAGTCCACAGACCCAATGACCTGCTTTTTAAGCTGCCAGTAGATTCTCGTCTGGCAGCTCCTTTGGGAGGAAGACTGTCTCTTTTCAAGGAAAATTGGGATTTACTTACTCAAGACAGATGGGTGTTGGGTATCATTCACCACGGTTACAGGTTTTATTTCCATACATTGCCCCTTTCAAAGGCATGCCAGACATTCCTCCTCCACAAAGGAAAGAGGCTCACAAGCAAATTTCTCAGTTACTCCAAATAGAGCCAGTCCCTTGTTCCTAGTACCATTTGTCTATCCTCAACACTTATCTGGACATTCCCAAGTTCAAGATGTTGACGTTACAACAGCTTTTACCTCTTCTGGGCAAAGATCACTGGATGGTAACTTTAGATCTCAAGGAAGCTTACCTTCATGTGCCTATAAGACTAAGTTGCAGGAAGCTGGAAATTCTCATTATCAGTTCTGGTTCTGGCTCCAGTGATAGCTTACTTCAGGCTAAAAGGAATTCAAATCTATCCTTACTTGGACGACTGCCTGATTCTGGCTCAAGAAAAGGAAGACCTTCTACAGCATCTGGAATATGTTATAGCAGTGCTAAGATGCCTAGGGTATTCTGTGAACGAAATAAAGTCCAGTCTAGTACCCTCTCAAGACATGTGCTTTCTGGGTGTGAGACTGAATACAGCAGCCCAGATGGCCTTTTAACCCCAGACAAACAAAAGAGTCTATCACTTTACTCAACTATCTCATCAGTCCGTGCTGACTGCAAGGACAGTCCTTCAAGCATTAGGGTTCATGGCATCTTGTAGTCTGGTGCTTCCCAATGCCAAACTGCATATGAGGAAGCTGCAATGGTATCTCAAAAATGTATGGACACAGCACTGCCAGGATTTGGACACTGTCATTCAAATAATACCTTGCCTTCAAAAGAATTTTTGTGGTGGGCTCAGGAATGTCACCTAAACAAACGACAGATGCCTCGACATTGCTTGGGGAGCTCATCTGAATGGAAAGTGGATACAAGACAAGTGGCCTGCCAGACTACAGCATCTACATATCAACATGAAGGAGATGTTAGCAGTCCAGTTTGCATTAATGGCTAGGGCAGGTGTTGATTCTAACAGACAACACAACTGTCATGTGGTACATCAACAAGCAAGGGGAACACATTCTTATCCTCTATGCAGGCAAGCAATGATTTTATGTAACTCTTCAGGCAAGGTTTCGAGCACAGAACTCCTTAGCAGATGTACAAATCATGGATCCAGTGGAAACTGGATCTTCATGTATTTCAGAAATTGACAGTGTCATGGGGAACTCCAGACATAGATCTGTTCTCCACTAAACCACCAGCTGCCAAAGTTTTGCACAAAGGGGTTTCATCACACAGCTTGGAAAGTGGATGCTCTGTCTTTCAGTTGGAAAAACCTTCATGTATATGCCTTTCCACCTCTGCCTCTTCTTCCAAAGGTGCTATTAAAAGTCAGACAAGACAAGCCAAGGATGATTTTGATAGCTCCAGATTGGCCTCGGCAACACTGGTACCCACTACTAAGGAGTCTGGTAAGGAAGCCTCCATGGCCTTTACCTTTGATTCCTCATCTGTTATCTCAGAAGGACGGTCATCTGCTCAATGTCAAGCTTCACTCTCTTCATCTAGCAGCCTGGCATATTCTGTGTTGAAACACAGCAAGTCTCAACTTCCTCAACAAGTTTTAAATGTGATTATGGAAGCTAGAAGACCTAGTACAAGGAAAAGATTTCTGAGCCTAATTTGAGTGTGGCTCTTCAATATCTTACTGAGTTATTGGACAAGGTTTGTCCTTCTCTTCCATTAAGATTCATGCTGCAGCAATTTCAGCTCACTATGATTGTGACCCACCATTGTTATCCTTTGTTCAAGCAGCTTACTCCTGCTTGGGATCTCAATTTTGTGTTGGAAAAACTTACTCTACAACCTTGGCTACTGCTGAATTGAAATACTTGTCATGGAAGACTGCTTTTCTGTTGGCTATTACTTCTGCAAGAGTGTCTGAGAGTGTCAGAGCAGGCCCAGTAGTAGAGCCCTTTTTTTTTTTTTCAGGATAGGGGTATCATTACGTACTACCTTCCTCCTTTATGCTAGGGGGTTTCTAGTGTGCTTTTAAACCAAACTATTCATTTGCCAAAATAAAGGGGAAAAGATTTTGCACACTTTAGATGTACACAGGCAATTATTATTTAAGCAGGACTAAGGATTTTAGGCAGTCTCAGCAGTTGTTAGGGCAAGCCTGTGTCAAAACAAACTATTTCTAGGTGGATTGGGTTTGCATTGCATTTTGTTATTGGCCTCAGCCACAGCTGTTTTGTTGTCAGCTCCTATGGTTGTGTAGGTGAGGTTATATATATTTTTTGTATATATCTTTTTGTATATATTGTACATGTGTTTTGGTGCAGGTATTTTGGGCCTTTCTGACATCTGGGGGACTACCCGATAGTAAGGACTGCAGCAATGTGGATCCTCGAACATCTACATTTATGGTAGGTACAAAACTGTACTTTTTGTTTATCTAGTTTTGCTTGTTTTTTGGCCTTATTCTGAAGTTCAAGAAAGGATTGCTTAGTTGCGAGTGTTCTATGATGGCTCCAGGTTTTCTAGGCTTTGTCCCAATTTTGTAGTAGGGTTCTTGTGTTTTTTTGGAGCCAGGGGGTGGGGTTACTGCATATCTTAATTGTTGTTATGGGGGCTAGTTGGTTGAGGATGTTTAGAAATGTGGAGTTAAAGTATTCAACTGCTCTATCTACTGGAAGGGTTTTGATGGGAGACCAGTCAAAGTATTTTAAGGCTCACAGGAAGTCCTCTTTGAGGAAGTTTTTATGGGAGCAGGTTTGTAGGGGGGAGGGAGAGTTGGTGGTTTTTAGGCTATGTCGAAGGATGACAGTAGGGTTGTGGTCACCGAGTGTGTTGGCCAGTGTGCCCCATAGATGGGCAGTATTGGGCTGATTGATGAGGATCCAGTCTAAGTGGCATTATATATGTGTGTAGGGGACTGGAAGAGTTGGGTGAAATTGTATAGATTAATATGCAGGTGGTAGTGGGAGAGTGTATGTAGCTCCAGTCAACATTTACATCACCTAGTGTGATGGTTTCTGGGGTAGAGAGTGGGAGGCCCAGTGGAGAATGGATTCAAGGATTGGAAAGTTCTCACCTGGGGGTATATCTACAGTAGATGCCAATTAAGTTAAGGTGTTTGTGTTGATTTAGGGAGAGTTTTGTAAGTAAAGTTTCAGCATTTTTGAAGTCTGGGGTCTCTATGTGTAGGAGTTAAACTTTTAAGTTACTTTTATGAAATAGGACTTTTCCACCACCTCTTCTGTGTACCCGGTCAGACCTAAGAATATTATAACCAGGTGGGGTTATGGAATTGTCACTGATATGTGGTTTAAGCCACTTTTCAGTGATGAGTATGATGTTGGGATTGTATAAAGAGATGATGGATTAAAGTTCTTCTATTTTGTTCATAATTCTGTGGATCTTTAGGTTCAGGATTAGTAAGTCATTGGGGTTTTGTTTGGAAGAAAGGTAGGAATTATTGTTATTTTGGTGGGGGTTACAGGGCATGGATTGGGGTAAATATCGCCACCTAGTAATAGTTGGGTAGATGTGGATGCAATAGTTTTGAGATACGATGTTATTAGGGAGTGGACTTGGAGAGTTGGTTGTTTTTTTTGGATGGAGTAGAAAAATACTTAGGGGGGAACAGGATAAATGGGGGTTTGGTAGTTGGGCATTAGGAGTATGCTTGTAGGCCTGGGGGGGGGGGTTGATATTGTTATAGAGTAGGGTGGGCGATTTTGGGTTCCTATATTGGGTGGTTGGGAGATAGTAACTGGTGCTGATTGTGGCTATGGTAAGACACGTGAGTAGGGAGGCTAGTGACAGAAGAGTAATATGTTGAAATAGAGGCATATTGAAGTGGCAATTGGGAAAGGAGGGAGGTCTTTGTATTAGATGAGGGGTGTGGAGTGGGTTGGAGGGGAGCTGGTTGGTGTGAGTGCTGTAATAGGGGGAACCAGACCAGAGTTGGGGAGGTTATGGGAGTTTTTGGATAGTGGATGTTGTTTGGAGGGAATGTAATGGGGGGGTCTATATTATAAACACAAATGCTTACCTTATCGAATCCCTAAACGTCGACCCGTCCTCATCGAACCGCATAAACAATGAATGCCCTAAACGGCGAAATTTAAAACATCGAACTATCATACTTGTCCCACCCCACCTCCCACGCCCGCTACATACTACATATACAAACAAACTAAATAAACCACATACATACACTAACCAAAACCCTACTTCTAACCCTAAACTAAACCCTACTTCTAACCCTACACTAAATCTTACATATACCACCAAGTATGCACTTAACTTAACCTGCACCCTAACCCTAAGGTCCGTAACTATCGCACACTTACCTTAAAAAGCTAAACCCAAGCAAACTAAATAATCCACACACATACACTTAACAAAATCCTACATTAAATCTAACATACATTACCATCCATGCACTTACCTTAACCCGCACCCTAACCCTAAGGTCCGTAACTATCGCACACTTACCTTACGGAACTGTACAGCAGAAGGCCAACCTTGATGATTCAATGTTTCCGGTTTCGCTCTTCTGAACGTTTGATGTTTTTGCGTTTCGATAAGGATGGGTCAATGTTTAGGGATTCGATAAGGTAAGCATTCGAGTTACTGATATAGACCCATGTAATGGATGAGTAGCGTTTAATTGGCTGGTGGGTGTGGTTCAGTGGGTCAGCTGATTTGGGGAATGGATAAATATAGAAGTAGTAGGTGCGGGTGGGGAATGGGGGCAGGGTAGGGGCACAGAGTGAGCTCGAGCATAGTGAGGGTGAACGGAGTGGGGCTACACCCAGAACACAGAGATGGCACCAAAAAAACAATAAATGAATGAACAGTATTTGGCCTGGTAAGTGAGTCGGCCTTATCTGCACTAAGAGTCAGAGGACTGGGAACCTGGTTATTAATGGTGATGTCCTGAACTTGTAAGGGGTAGGGGATTAAGAGCAGGTTTTTACCTGGTGAGAGAGGCACCCTGCACTGACTGGTTTCGAACTGGGAGCTAGCAGTTGGGAGTAGATGTCAGGTAGGTAGAAAGAACAGCTAGAATCGTTCATCCGGTATCTGTTGCAAGAGTGGGATACCTGGAATTATATTGCCATCTGGTGGAATAAATATTAAGTTTATTGAAGGCCTCAGGATTGAAATGGGCTGGAAATAGCTATTTTAGATGTGGGCCAGAGGGCTGGGTTGCAAGTGTGCAGTCCTGTAATTGCTTTTACAGCAATCAGCAGAAACACATTACATAGGTAGACTGCCAACAGTTGGTGGGGCAACTTTAGTTAGATTTTAGCCTACATTGTAGTCTTAATGAAAGGCTCCTTCTGCCTAGTGATCTTATTTTTTTTTGAAGCACCCGTCAGGAGAAATGAGCACTGGAAGGGGTATCCAGCATCGGCGGCCCTCTACCAGTGCTTGTCATAGTGAAAGGCTCCTTCTGGCTGATGGTTTTATTTTGTTTTGAAGCACCCTTCAGGAGAAATGAGCACTGGAAGGGGTATTCGGCATCGGGGGACCTCTGCCAATGCTTAGACTGGCTGAAAAAGAAATTAAAGGGAGAATTTACTACATATGTCAGTGACTTGGATTTGGATTCAAGTTACAAGCACAAAAAACTGACTTAGGAGAAGGAAAATATGTGGAGGTGGATATATGCAACTGTTGGCTCTGGGTCACAGCGTTGCAACTTGGTATAAGACTAGAGGTATACCCGAGTAAGTTCAATATCAGGTAGACAGAGTAAAAACTAATTGAAATGAGTAGTGGGCAACCAGGAGCTTGGGGAACAACTAGTGGGCTGAAGCAAGGAGCATACATACATTACATAGCTAGAAACAGCTCCAGTTGGATTGAGGGATACCTTAAACCACCCAAGGAATGCTAAAAGTACTGAGTAGTGGTAATGTCAGTAATGATAGTACAACGACACATACAGCAAATAAATTCAGCAAAAACAGTAGTGCACAGGAAACACCATATTTTTGGTTCTTGGTTCAACAGCTTTGGTAATGGGTGATACATTAATAATGCAACTGCACAGACAGCAAAAATGAAGCAAAACAGAGTGAACCACATACACTGTAATTATTGGGATAAACAGCTAGAGTATACTTTCAGTTATTCATATTAGCTGAACAAATACAGGTCAAGCACAAGTTTTTCCAGCAGCAGGTAGAGGTTATATTAAAAAAAGCAGAGTTAGACCATCAGAAGTGGTTAACAGTCCATGCAAGATGAACATTCACTGTAGCAGATATAGAATGCTGTTGCTGCAGGAAGAGCCAATAACCACTTAAGCAATATACCCTCCAACCAATTAAGCAATCATATCTCCACTCTATACAATTTGCTACACTTTAGGTGTTTTATACTGGAGAACAGATACAGTACTATGCAGCATCACTTGAGCCAATTTAATCAGTGAGCCCTGTATTGCTCCGTGTAGGTCAGATTAATAGAAACATGCACAGGTACATGTAGTAACACTGTGGAAAATAAAGATTGGAGCAAGTAAGCAGAAAATCACTCCACAGTGCTACTTTGACCCACTTTGGTGGTTTTAAATGGTACAACACTCACAGGCTATGATGGGACAACTACGTTTAGTAGTATTCAGTAAGGGACACAAAGTCTGGAGTGAGTGGTTAACCGCTTTAATGGAGTTTTAGATACCAGAACAGATAAGTTCATCATAGATGCCACTGCCTACATAGCTGAAGAGTCTTCAGCCTGTCTTTTGTGGTCTGTCAGATTCCAAGCAGTGTAGGATGTAAGAATTTCTTACATCAGCAAGTCTTGTCTTCCTCTATACTTATTCTGGATCTTCTTCTATTCCCATGTTGCAGTATTCATAACATGAGGGATTCTCTGCCTAAGTGACCCGAACATCTGGCCATTGTACCAAAGACTTATGCTACTCCTGGTACATGCGGTGCTTCGTATAAGATATAGCCAACATAGGCCATAAAATTGATGTCTGCACATACCATCCTCAGAACTTCTCTGCTTCCAGTCCAAATGCCAGCTTCTACCGTTTGTTTATTAGTTTATATACATGTTATATCTGCCCTTGGCTCTGAATAGCTTGTTCTGCAGGCATGAATGATCAGTTTTGGCTAGACATTCCCCTCTCTCATTAGCTTTCTGTTCTGTAAATTTCTGTTCAGTGAGTTCTTCACTTGGGGTTAAGAATTTATCACTGCTCCTCCCTTCATCCTTTTCAGTATTTTATTCAATTTGCCATTTTGTTTGATAGAAATAAAAAAGGTAGAAACCAATGCTATTCCACTGACTGAAGTCACTGGAACACAAAGGTCATATGATACTTTTATTAGGTCTCACAAGGCTCTACAATCTAACCTTTTCAAGCTGTCTTACCATGCAACCCAATTTGTCCTCTTGGCAATGTAATTTGTTTGTTCCATTTCTCACATTAGCTAACATAGAAATGTTTTAAATGGCAAAAGTTGTACAAACAGATCTTGTCTGTTTTTTCTCTCAGATTTTTCAGACATGGTAGCCACAACATCACATTTTTTTTAACTTAAGACTGCAGTGTGATCTTAGCAAATGAAGTTATGCTGAGACACATGATTTATTCAGGGTGGTGTCAGAAGAATATATGTTTAGTGCCATGTAAATGATTGTACCTGTCATGATGAAATGAATGCATAATGCAGAGTGTGAGGGTCTGGATGTTTAACTATCCCAGAATGGTTCATGACATAGACATGTGGCATTGATAGTTGTTCTTTGTTAAAGAAGTAATCATGTTCATTGAGTCAGACTATTATGATGCACAATTCATACAGCACAATGAAGATCCAAAAATGTAACCCAGTGTTTTCACTTTTGTGAGTATTTACTGCATCTTGAGTCATCAGATACCACATCCTCAAGAAATTATCTTGAGACCTAGGGATCTTGGTAGTGCTCAGGATCTGACAGACCTTAGAAGACAGGCTGAAGAATTTTCACCTATGCAGACAGCAACTGCAGTGAACTTGGGATCTAGACAAGCCGTAAAAGCATTTCCCACCAATGTGGTGACTTTGGGAGTAATTATGTCAGAGTAGAAGAATAGGGATCTCCTTTGGTGTAACAGGTGTGGGAAGCTTGGGCACACACAAAAACGGTGCTTTGTGCTGTTTGGTCAAGTGTCATTTCAGTTAAATATGTTCTTTGAAATGGCATTCATTGACCTTGTATTCAGTAAATCACACTATAGGTGTTATTAAAGAAGGCAGGCATAGTCAGAAAGAGATTTTTTTTCCAAATTTTGGTGGCTGAACATACTCCCTCCCCCCCTTGATGTAATCGCATGGCATTCAGCAATGCCAAAACACTTATTTATCAATGGACTTTGATGTTACTGATATATCATGTTTTTGTGTTTATTTTTAGGGGATTCCCACTTCCTGCTAGCTCTCTGGCTAACTGCTCTGACTGTGCTTATTCCTTTCCCAACCAGGACAGAGTCAGTCATGGAATGGTTATTATCCAGACAGCCTTAGGAGATACTTTTGTGTTCCCTATTCATGCCAACAAGGTCCCAAGATCATTTCTTGAGGTTGTGAGATTTGACGACTCTATCTGTGATGTTCTTTCATGGGTTCTCAGGTGCTTCACAAAAATCTAAAAAGTTACAGTATCTTGCAGACAGTTTTTCACAGTGTTACACACTTTCTCAAAAAGCCAATCCATTAGTAATGGTTGAAAGGCTCCCTATTGAAATGTTGGCACTCAAAATGCCAATTGCTGACACATCCCCAAAAAAGAAGGAAGCTTTATGCACCCTCCCTCTGATGTAAGGGGTAGACCCCCCCAAACTTATGTATAATGACTCCGAGATTCCGAGATCACCTTACCTCAGAGAAAAGGGAATATCCCAAGAAATGGCCATTTTGGACTTAGTATATGTAATTCTGTTTCTTTGTTCAATCAGTCTCCATGTTTCTGGACTCAGTGTAGTGGTACATTTCAAATGATTACCTGGTTGAAACTTCACTTTTATATGCATGTTGCTTTCAGTCTTGGACAACTCCAGTTCAAAATGTCTTTATCGCTTGTGTTTTATTAACTTCAGTACTGTACAGCATACCTCTCAGCTGTCCAGATTTTTGTAGATTGTCCAGATTCATATTTTTGTTCTGTTCTTCATATAATTTGTGGTTTTCTGCCTAATCGTTGAGGATCAAATTCACTAAATAATTGCAAACTTTATATCCTTCAGAAAATACATGATAACACAAAATCCTTTATTTTGTCACCTTTCTAAGTATATAAGAGAAATATTTAAAATGTTCCCTATCTTAGGACTTTGCCCCCCCCCCCCCCCCAGATTATTTTTGGCTTTGTCCAGATATTGAGATATATGCTTTCTAGACTGCACTTACATGTAGCTTATTGTAAAACATAATTCTAAATCTAAAGTAGTAAAAAGTACAAGTTTGATTCTCATGCAAGGGAGTCTACAAAATATGTGATTAACTGAGTATTTTGGAGAAAACTGATCAACAGCTGCAGTTATGAAGGAACGTTTGTGAAAATGTGGAGGGTTATGTGCAGTACAACATAATCAGTGACTGCATTCTAGTAAAATCATAATTAAAAATTAGGTGATCCTTAAGAAACTTTTTTGGAATAGAAGTAGTAAACAAAAATGTACAATATTTACAGATAAGACAAATTGCATTGCCATGTCAAAATTGTCAGGAAAATAAATGTAAGGAAAGCAAGAAAGCTAATGTGTTATTGGTGCCTTGAGAAGTGCACAGTCATGACTGTAAATTCAAGTACAAAAAAGTAACATGCACACTTTTGGGCACATGGTGAGATCTTGTAGAAATAAGAAAAAAAAAACATTCTAGGAAAGCAAGTCTTGAAAGAGCTGAAGGAAGGTTTATCAGTTAGTGCTCATACAAGGCTGCTGTTTAGGAAGGGAGAACAGAAGATACAAAACAACATACATAGAGTGCAATTTACAAGTGACCATTTGTTGACCAGGCTAGTCCAGCTGAGCTTAAACCCCCTTTGGAAGAGTCCTGAAGAGAACATTTCTAAAAACAATGAAAATTTAATAAGAAGAATGGAACAGAACAAACAACAAACCATTACATTTTAAAAATAGTAGTTCAGTGTTAAGTGGAAAACTAGTGTGATGCTAGTCTAAAGTATATCTGACAAAGAAAATGAGAGGGAGAAAGAGATAAGGAAAAGTTGCAGTGTTGTCAAAGGGATTGTGTCTAGATCTATATATAGGGATGTCATTGCCCGCCTTTACTCAGCCCTCATTAGGCCAGTCATCGAATATAATGCCCCTTTGGCATGTACCTGTTCGGACACATGCCACAACTGAAATGCCCACAGATTTACCTTACTAAAAGGATACAAGGCGTAAACAACATGTCCTACATGGGCTGACTCAAAGCCGTGTCACTGTACTCTATTTCACACAGACTGCTAAGAGATGTCGTGTGCCTGGCATAACAGGCATCCCTGTACTAATAGATTTACTGCACATCAGCAAGTCAAATAACATCAGAAATACTCAGTTTAGGGATCTGAACTTCTTCTGCAACATCAACAGAATGGTTTGGAGGGACTGGTATATCTTGCAGAGGATACTGCTGCTGTGGAAAACACTTCCCATCCACATAAAACAAAGTTCATTCGTGTCCATATTGATGCACAACTTAGATGTATGGATGGGAAATGAAAAATCTTTCACAGGACTACCTGCTGTGCTCCTAATGGACAGAGGAGGCACCAAATGTTTTATCCCATGCATGGGTCCCTTCAGTTATTTTCATTAGGGGTAATATATAATTATCAACCATGGGATGGGAAAGGCCAATCTCTAATGAAAGGGGATAGGTTAATTTGTACACAAAAAGGGAAATTAGCTAGGCTTAAAATGGTCCAGAAGGGCAGCTAGCCTAGTACTTATTTATGAGTGTATGATAAGTGTGAGAAACACAAATACTCAGAACGGAATTTTTACTAACAACCATTTACCTTTCGCAATGTCATATGCACCTGCATGTATTTCAGAAGATTATAGGAAGCTTGTTAAGACAAGTGCAATGTGTTACGGTTTATCTGAATGATATATAGCTGCTAGGACTACGGCAAAAAAAGCATGTGGTAAACAGTGCTGAAAGCAGGTTTGAATCCTAAGAAAACATAATGTGTTTCTTAAAAAAAAGTAGAATAGTTGTGCCATGAAGAAAATGCACATGGTTTACATCCTCCATAGATCAAAGAAAACTTCATTGTGGAGGCTTCATTTCTTACAGATATTAATGAATGAAGGCATATTTTTAGCAATAATCCACAAATGGATGGAGATAGCTGATTTTACCCATGATTGGCATGATTTATCATGAGGGCAAAGTCAAAGTGATTTAAATAAAGCCACCCTTTGGCAAATCCTGTGTTACCCCCCACAGACGAGTGGATTATTGCTATTATAGGTTCATAGGTAGGTACTAGGCTATCGGCCCTGGGGCCTATTCAAGCCCAGCCAAAAAGGTACCCTGGCTTTTGCCACCCAAGAAAATATTTTTCTGTGCCGCTGTCGAGCAGAGCCATGAAGTTATTTAAGAAAACAAAGTATTGCCTTTTCTAAGTAAATTCGTTGCATAAAAGGACTTTGATGCTCTTCCACTGGCTTTTGTTAGCCTGGAACATCTAAGATATATATGCTTTAAGCCTTAAACTACAAAGTGTTACCTTTTCTAAGTAAAGTCTTTGTATAAAAGGACTGCACTTCCACTGGCTTTTTGTAGTCTGAAGCATCTAAGATATGCATACTTTAAGCCTGTATGTGTTAACGGGAAAAGGGCAAAAAAACATGAGGCAAAATCAGAGATGGTTGAGAAGTATGCATTTCTGTAAACTTAAAAAAGTTTCATAACATGAAAACTGTGCTTCCCTTTCAGAGGCACATACTTCCCATCTGCCTGTGATTTAAAAGAATATCCCTGATTTTTTGGCCTATCCCCATAAAAGTTTGACTTTTTAGTAAATGACTGAAGATTATGGTCAGTCAATAATGCCAGACACTAGAGTTTCATACTTCTTATTCTTCAGAAAATGTATGTTGATGAAAAATGTTGTTCTGTTAAATTTTTATATGAATTAGAGCAATATTTTAAATTGTCCCGGAGTTTTTTCTGCCAATACCTTTGGGTTTACTAAAAAAACAGCTTAGAACAACTTAAAAACACAAAAACGTTATTCCATCATCCAGTAAGCACTTTTGTCTCTAACGAGACTTCTTCAGACTGAATGAAAGTTCGAGCCACATCACATTTATACACATCAGTTAATTACATAATTAATTAATGCTTTATTCTTTTTCTTCTTAAAAACACTTTAAAATTCTCCTTGCCATTTAGTCCCAGAGGATAGCATGCATCCAACCTAACTTGCCATGCGTACTCCCTCCGTTCCAGTTCTTCCTCTGCATTAAACAAATGTTCATAGTTAATAACTTGTTCTAAAACAATTACTTTAAAATCTGTTTTACAATTACTGTTGTTGTAATGCTTATTAATGGCATTTTTGTCATCCTTCACTTGTATTGTATATAAATGCTCATATATTCTATGACAAAGCTCCCTGATGGTTCTTCCAACATAAAATGCATTACGTGAGACACACAAAATCAAATAACATATTTTGACTTGCAAGAATTCCTTCCTTGTAATTTGATGTTGAAATTATTACCTTTCATTTCTGTGACTCCTGTATTTAAGTAAGAACAAAAATTGCAATCATGGCATCTGAACATTCCTGTCTTTCTGAATTTCTTCTTGGGAAGACCTAATTTAACCTGAAAAAAAAGTTAAAACATTTCCCCTTCTTATTCACAGATAATGGCTTTTCTCCTACAACCTTTTTAACCTCTGGAAAACTACTCAGTATTTTCCAATTTTCAAAGATGATATTTTTTACAGCTTTCTCATCTATACTGCTTGTGACTTGCATAGTAGTATGGAACTGAATGTTATTTTCTTTTGCTTTGGAGTTCCTATCCCCGTTGTTTCTCACTGTTAGACTTTCCTTTAATTCTTTCTTGTTTCTCTTGAATATCCTCTTCTTAAAGTCTGAATCATTATCTGTAAGCATATTAATTCTATTAAGCTGACTTTTTTATAATATTAACTTTTGTTTTCCTTGGGTGCATACTAGTAAAATTCAGATATGCATTGTTTTGTAATTCTTTTTTTTTTGTAAATCTTGGTAAGCAATTTACCCGAGTATTTATGCACCACTACATCTAAGAAATGCAATTAATTGAAATGTATAAATGTAATGTGAATTAAAATTTCATTCAGTCTGAAGAAGTCTTGTTAGAGATGAAAGTGCTTAACTGATTATGGAATAAAGTTTTTGTTTTTTTAAGTTATTCTAAGTCTGTTTTTAGTATTTATTGTTGTTATACAGTTTAATATGGTTTGTTCATGATGGTTGAGCATTTATAAGCTCCTCATCTGTAACAGAGACATAGGTGCCAGACCAGGGTACATTTGCAATTCCCTATTCACTGATCCAAGTTTCACTTTAGTAAGGGCATAATCCATGACTGCATGCAGGTAACTCACCATGGTTGGCATGGTTTGATCATGATGGCAAAGCCCAAGCTCATATTAGTAAAATAAAACATCATTAACTTTCAAACATGACTACATCCCACAGAAAGAAGACTAGTAGCCATACCTCTCAACTCTACAGATATTTGCAGAATGTCCAGATTTTTGCCTCATGGTCCATTTTTCATAAAAATTGTGTTTTTTCTGGCAAATTAATGGCAAATCATTAAAGACTGAAGTTCGAAAATAATGACAGACATTTGAGCTTCAGACTTCATACCCTTCAGAAAATTCATGCTAATGCAAAACCTGTTATTCTATCAACTTTCTAAGTTTGTATGAGCAATATTTAAAAATTGTCCCTATTTCTAGGTCTTTGTCCCACTTTTATTTATGGCTTTGTCCAAATTTCTTGCTCTAAGAGGTTGAGAGGTATGAAGCTAATACATCAAATCTTTTGTTTCTCATTTAAAAATAAACTGGAAATAAAAACATGCTATTGCAATCTCATCTCAGAAAGACTGTCATTTGCTGTGGCTAATGCTGAGAAATAGTTTGCTAAAATAGCCGTCACTGCCTGGAATAATTTGCCACAGACAAATAGGGACACTACTGCTATGAATATTTTCAAGAAATTTCAGATCAAATAAATATGTCTGCTTTAACACAGCAGGTAACTAACTTAACAATTCTAAAACTATTTATATAAAAATGTAGTATTTCTGTCTGTCATTGCAGAATGACCTGTACAGCATTGTAAATGTGAATATTTTCTTATCTTTGCTATTCCAGACTTAGTTAGTGGTAGATATGTGATAGATATCTATTCTGTTTATTACATTGGATGAGAAGATGCAGAAATGTTACCATACCAATCCCGTGTTTTTAAATGAGCTCCTATTAAACAAAATACCTTTTTTCTGAGGAATGGACCAGTATAGCCCACATGCAGCCTATAACATGGTGTTTCAGGCTATTCTACTCGGTGCAATAGTGCATTAGCTGGTGATATACTCATTGAATAAAACTCATCCCACATGCTAACTTGTTTTTCCATATCCTGATCCATGTCAGTCCCACCATACGAGTTGGCCAACCATTTCATTTGGCATATTCAAGGAAGAACTTTATGAATATTGGATGGATAACCCACTCAGTGTATCACTGTTAACATGACACCTTTCTGGTATGTAGACAGTCTTGTACTCATATATCCTTTTATGAAGCAGGTTTGTTTTCATGTAACAAAGTAATCTGCTGGCTGTGATCTCGGTGCATGGTAAAAACACAACCAATCAACTATTTATGAAATCTCAGAAATCTAAACTTTCCTTGTCTAGTATGAATATTTTTTGTTTACAGACTTGGCATGTGAGATAAGTTGTTTTCACTTTGATCAAGCATTCTGGATTAAAGAGCATGTGTGCCATAAGGTGAAAGACCTCAAGAAAAGATCAAATCTCTGTTAGTCGAGAAATGAAGAGATAAAATAGCAGGCTGTAGAAACATTTCTGGCTGGTATACTGATACTTCCTATTCTCTTACACATGTTCTTAGCACAGGGTTTAATGAGGCTGTTAGATGTGGTAAGTGCATGTAAGAATAATGAGGTAAACCCAATTATACAATGAGGTTGTTTACTATTCAAAAAACTTGCGTAGTCAGTGTACCCATTGTAAATTGAGGACATATCAATAAAAGTCCGACTGCTAAAGTCTTTGTGAGTGGTTGGGCTTTCTGCTGGTATATGCTTATTACTACAGCCGCACTACATTTTATGAGACATGAAGCGAAACATGAGAAAAATCAGGAACCTTCAGCAAAAGGCTGGACAGTTGAGCGGTATGGCTACCAGCAATAAGACTGATCATACTGCCAGTAAGCTTGAATGATTTAGAAGGAAGGTTGATCTGATCTATCAGTGAGAGACAGTCAGTTATTATTTATTGATGTAGTACAGTGCTGATGTCCTTCAAGGATGCATCTGCAGTCATAACAAATGGGTTGTCCTGCCTCAGGCAGCCCTTGATCGGCCGGATTCCAAAGTCTGGGTCTGGCCTCGGCTGATGTCGCACTTCACCCGACGTCATAGCTGCTGGGGTATAAAGGCATCAGCCGACGCCATTTTCCTCAGTCTTTCTTGCCTTGGCGGTGCGAAGCAGAAGCTGTTCGCAAGTGCGGTCGGTCAGATCCAGAGATTTCAGCGTGCGAAGACTTCTAAAAGCTAAGTACCCGTTGGGGACTCTTTCTTACCTCAGCCGATGTCAGACAAAGTAAATAATTGTTTAACTTGTGGGAAACAAATACCTCATAAGGATTTCCACTCTTACTGCCTTCCTTGCTTAGGCCCAGACCACGACGTATCAGCTTGTTTAGTCTGTGCTTCCTTCAACCGACGGACTCTTAGACGTCGGTCGGAGTTTGCAGAAGAGTTTTTTGGCTCCACTTTTGCATATAAAATGCCGTCGGAGACTCCGACTACACATTTAGCTAAAAAACGCAAAGAAAAGGACCGACACTC
The DNA here is from genome assembly GCF_019279795.1 of Protopterus annectens. NCBI lineage: Eukaryota > Metazoa > Chordata > Ceratodontiformes > Protopteridae > Protopterus > Protopterus annectens. Next base: position 1,510,668,615 of record NC_056746.1, read on the forward strand.
GCGGCCCGCGGTTTCGGCTGAAACCACGGTTAGGCCTACCGCGAGTGTCTCGGTTTCGGCTGAAACCAAGACCTCGGTTCTCCCTTCGGCCGAAAGCATGCCTCCGTTAACTGAGGCCACACTGGCCATGGCTGAGTCGGCTACAGAAATTCCTGCTGAAGTAGCAGGCACACAAGAGTTGTCTGACACTATTCCGTTGGACATCTCTACTCCTGCACGTGGGGCAGCTAGACCCCCTGCTTCTATGTTTATCAAGGCCTCTTCCAGGGCTAAAGCAGCCAAACTTTCCAAGGCCTTACCTTCAAAAGCTCCCTCTCACAGGCCTACCTCAAGTTCCCAGATTCTCAGCCTTGCTGAGGACCTTATTTCTCTGATCAGGGGAACCCATCCTCACTCAGACAGGGCCTCACAACCCCCTCCTGAAAAGAGGCCTAGGACTGAACCCCCTGAACCTCTGTCCTCTGACTACTCCTCCGATGGTTCAGATGTATCGGACCATCAGGAAGGCCCGTACTCACCTTATGAGGATTCTGATGCAGAAGACTCCATTCCTTCTGCCTCACCTCCAGAAGAATTTTCTTTTGGGGAAACCCTACACTCAATGAGGGAACACTTCCAATGGCAGGGTCAGGATTTTTCTGATTCTAGGAAAAGGCTAAGGACTTTTTTACACTTACCACAGCATAGGCCTTTAGCCATTCCACCTGTACTATCAGTTGTTGATGATGCATACAATGATGCCAGTACTGCCCTGATTCTCTTCCCCGGCCCCTGCAAAGCCTGACAGATACTACAGGGTCCCGGATTCTCACTACCACTTGTATAAGGCTCATGCTGCAGACCCAGAAACCATTTCTCAGGGCCCTAAAGGTGTTGCAGCTGCCTCTGCCAAAAAACCACTACCATCTGAAAGAGAATCTAGAGCATTAGAGATGGGGTAAAAAGGTTTATACATCTTCTACTCTTTCTGCCAGGGCTTTAAACTGTCAATTTCACATGATACAGTACCAGGAATTATTGTTAGATCAGCTGAATAAAAAGCTGGCCTCTCCTGAACCTTTAGACCACAAGTCCCTTCAGGATTTGGTACACAATTCTCAGCAGGTCAGTAATCATTTCTTAAAATGTGGCTATGATGCACTGGAGGCTTCATTTAGATCAGCTATGACTGGAGCAGTGATTTGAAGGCATGCCTGGTTAAAAGAACAATCCTTACCAGACCATGTTAAGTCTAAACTCCTGGATGCCCCTATGGAGAAACAAAGTTTGTTTGGCTCCTGCACAGGAGGTTCTAAAGAAAGTGGAAGAAAAAGCAAAATCTGTCCAAACAGTCAAGGATTTTTTGCAGGTCCAACCTCCGAGGTTTAGCAGAAATTGGCCTTCAAAGAATTGGTCCTTTCCAGACACCTCCAGAGCACAGAGAGGCAGAAATAGACGCCCAAGAGGCAGAGGTCAATCTAGGGGTGCCTACAGGGGTTGTCAGTGGCAACTTGCCAACCAAAGAAGTGCCGCCACAGCTGCGACTGCAACCACTTCTACAGGACAGACACAGTGACTTGGCTCTGATTCCGCCTACCAGGGAATAACTGGAAGCACCCTTGGGCGGAAAGTTAGCCTTATTCTCAAGAAATTGGCATTGTATTACAGGAGACAAATGGACTTTACAAACAATAGACAAGGGCTACAGGTTTCACTTCCACACTCTACCAAAAAAGAGAGGAATGCCAAACCTTCCACCAAGCCAGAAATCAGAGGCTCTAAAACAAATCATCAGTTTACTAAGGATGAGAGCAATAGAAAAGGTACCATCTATGGAACAAGGCCAAGGATTTTACTCCAGACTATTCCTTGTACCAAGAAAAGAAAATCAATGGAGGCCTATTCTCGATTTGTCCGCATTGAACACACATCCTGGAATACTTAGCAGAACTGTTCCACAATGGCCTGTCCTATTCTTCCATTAAGATACATGCATCAGCAATTTCAGCAGAGTACAACATGGATCCTCCTGTCTTCTCTCATCCTCTCCTCAGACAATTTTTGAGAGGGATCAAAAATGTAAAACTTCCAAGGAAACCACCTTTGCCTGCATGGGATCTCAATTTTGTGCTAGAAAAATTAACACTTCCCCCTTTTGAACCAGCAGCAACAGCAGACTTACAGTTCTTATCTTGGAAAACTGCCTTCCTGCTAGCAATCACTTCAGCAAGAAGGGTATCTTGAGTTACAGCCAGACTAACACTTTTATGCCAAAGTGGTATCCAGGGTATGCACAATTCTACAGTGCACCTTTATCAGTAAATATGCACAATTCTACAGTCCATATTCAGTGAATTCAGTTCTTGCCATAGCTGTCAACCTTAGCACAAAAACCTGGACGAAGCCAATAATGGGGAATACAGTCCCAAAAATAGGGACAAATTTAAAATATTCATCTTATAAACTTAGAAAATTGCTAGAAAAAAAGGTTGTGCTACTATGTATTCTGAAGAACATGAAGTTTGAAATTCAAATGCCGGTCAATTTTACTGCGGACAGAACAAAACAATTTTCAGCAGAGACGAGGGATTAATACTGCAGACACGTCTTTGTAAAATGACAGGGCACCAGAGCAAATCCACACAAACACAAGGAGGAGATGCAGACTCCACACAGAAGCCACCCCAACCAAGAATCAAACCAGAAAACCTATAGCTGTGAGGCAACAATACTACCACTGCACCATCAAATCTGCAAGGAATTAAACATTCAGAAACCTGAAGTCTGAAATTCAAATGCCTGTCAATTTTATTTAACATTTGTTAATCAGGACAGTCTGACTTGGAACAAAAAAACAATTTTCAGCAGAGGCCCAGGAAGAAATAATGCAGACATGTCTTTGTAACATGGGAGGACACAAAAGCAAACCCACACAAACAGAAGATACGGACCCCACAAAGAAGGAACCCCAGCCAAGAATCAAACCTGAGAACCTGCAGCTGTGAGGCAACAATGCTACTACTACACCATCAAATATCAAGCATTGCAACATTTACAAACCACAGATATTATGAGGAACAGATCAGATCAAATATGAGGCAAAAATCTGCAATTTTTTTACAAATGGTGGTGGGTAGGGAACTCAAGTCTTTAACACCTGCATACAGGGTACAGGGTTCAAGCCTGAGGTATTCCCTACCACACCACCATGAGCACCTGGGGCATTTACACACACACACACACACACACACACACACACACCTCTATCCAGTTAAAAGCACCAGCTAACACACACACCTCTATCCAGTTAAAAGCACCAGCTAACACACACACCTCTATCCAGTTAAAAGCACCAGCTAACACACACACCTGTATCCAGTTAAAAGCACCAGCTAACACACACACCTGTATCCAGTTAAAAGCACCAGCTAACACACACACCTGTATCCAGTTAAAAGCACCAGCTAACACACACACCTCTATCCAGTTAAAAGCACCAGCTAACACACACACCTCTATCCAGTTAAAAGCACCAGCTAACACACACACAACTCTATCCAGTTAAAAGCACCAGCTAACACACACAACTCTATCCAGTTAAAAGCACCAGCTAACACACACACAACTCTATCCAGTTAAAAGCACCAACACATAAAGTAAAATGCACCATACACTTACCTGTCTGTTCTCCATACCATATCCTGCCCGCGCAATACTCACAAAGACCCGCGAGATCCCAGCAAAGCTCCTTCCCGACGAGATCCCAAGTAAAAGCTCCCTCCCGATGACGAGACTGACTGTTCTGACTGCTGCTGTTGCAGTCCGGACGTGATATATCCTCCCAGCGTGTCTGTGCACTTTAAAAGTGCACAGACGTCTCCCTTGTGTCCCTCTATGGGTCTTGCCAGACTGCCTTGAGCATGCGCATAGACCGACGGTTGCCTTGAGCATGCGCATAGACCGACGGTAGTCGGGACTACTGCGCATGTGCGAAGTCCGCGAAATTTAAAAAAAATAATTTTTTTTTTGTTTTCTTTTTTAATTTTTAGTTTGGCCCGATGCCACAAGCCGCCCCTGAATGGACCAGTATAGCCCACATGCAGCCTATAACATGGTGTTTCAGGCTATTCTACTCGGTGCAATAGTGCATTAGCTGGTGATATACTCATTGAATAAAACTCATCCCACATGCTAACTTGTTTTTCCATATCCTGATCCATGTCAGTCCCACCATACGAGTTGGCCAACCATTTCATTTGGCATATTCAAGGAAGAACTTTATGAATATTGGATGGATAACCCACTCAGTGTATCACTGTTAACATGACACCTTTCTGGTATGTAGACAGTCTTGTACTCATATATCCTTTTATGAAGCAGGTTTGTTTTCATGTAACAAAGTAATCTGCTGGCTGTGATCTCGGTGCATGGTAAAAACACAACCAATCAACTATTTATGAAATCTCAGAAATCTAAACTTTCCTTGTCTAGTATGAATATTTTTTGTTTACAGACTTCGGCATGTGAGATAAGTTGTTTTTCACTTTGATCAAGCATTCTGGATTAAAGAGCATGTGTGCCATAAGGTGAAAGACCTCAAGAGAAGATCAAATCTCTGTTAGTCGAGAAATGAAGAGATAAAATAGCAGGCTGTAGAAACATTTCTGGCTGGTATACTGATACTTCCTATTCTCTTACACATGTTCTTAGCACAGGGTTTAATGAGGCTGTTAGATGTGGTAAGTGCATGTAAGAATAATGAGGTAAACCCAATTATACAATGAGGTTGTTTACTATTCAAAAACTTGCGTAGTCAGTGTACCCATTGTAAATTGAGGACATATCAATAAAAGTCCGACTGCTAAAGTCTTTGTGAGTGGTTGGGCTTTCTGCTGGTATATGCTTATTACTACAGCCGCACTACATTTTATGAGACATGAAACGAAACATGAGAAAAATCAGGAACCTTCAGCAAAAGGCTGGACAGTTGAGCGGTATGGCTACCAGCAATAAGACTGATCATACTGCCAGTAAGCTTGAATGATTTAGAAGGAAGGTTGATCTGATCTATCAGTGAGAGACAGTCAGTTATTATTTATTGATGTAGTACAGTGCTGATGTCCTTCAAGGATGCATCTGCAGTCATAACAAATGGGTTGTCCTGCCTCAGGCAGCCCTTCGGTCGGCCGGATTCCAAAGTCTGGGTCTGGCCTCGGCTGATGTCGCACTTCACCCGACGTCATAGCTGCTGGGGTATAAAGGCATCAGCCGACGCCATTTTCCTCAGTCTTTCTTGCCGCGGTGCCCAAGCAGAAGCTGTTCGCAAGTGCCGGTGGTCAGATCCAGAGATTTCAGCGCATCAAGACTTCTAAAAGCTAAGTACCCGCTGGGGACTCTTTCTTGCCTCAGCCGATGTCAGACAAAGTAAATAATTGTTTAACTTGTGGGAAACAAATACCTCATAAGGATTTCCACTCTTACTGCCTTCCTTGCTTAGGCCCAGACCACGACGTATCAGCTTGTTTAGTCTGTGCTTCCTTCAACCGACGGACTCTTAGACGTCGGTCGGAGTTTGCAGAAGAGTTTTTTGGCTCCACTTTTGCATATAAAATGCCGTCGGAGACTCCGACTACACATTTAGCTAAAAAACGCAAAGAAAAGGACCGACACTCACGGCCCGCGGTTTCCGTTGAAACCACGGTTAGGCCTACCGCGAGTGTCTCGGTTTCGGCTGAAACCAAGACCTCGGTTCTCCCTTCGGCCGAAAGCATGCCTCCGTTAACTGAGGCCACACTGGCCATGGCTGAGTCGGCTACAGAAATTCCTGCTGAAGTAGCAGGCACACAAGAGTTGTCTGACACTATTCCGTTGGACATCTCTACTCCTGCACGTGGGGCAGCTAGACCCCCTGCTTCTATGTTTATCAAGGCCTCTTCCAGGGCTAAAGCAGCCAAACTTTCCAAGGCCTTACCTTCAAAAGCTCCCTCTCACAGGCCTACCTCAAGTTCCCAGATTCTCAGCCTTGCTGAGGACCTTATTTCTCTGATCAGGGGAACCCATCCTCACTCAGACAGGGCCTCACAACCCCCTCCTGAAAAGAGGCCTAGGACTGAACCCCTGAACCTCTGTCCTCTGACTACTCCTCCGATGGTTCAGATGTATCGGACCATCAGGAAGGCCTACTCACCTTATGAGGATTCTGATGCAGAAGACTCCATTCCTTCTGCCTCACCTCCAGAAGAATTTTCTTTGGGGAAACCCTACACTCAATGAGGGAACACTTCCAATGGCAGGGTCAGGATTTTTCTGATTCTAGGAAAAGGCTAAGGACTTTTTACACTTACCACAGCATAGGCCTTTAGCCATTCCACCTGTACTATCAGTTGTTGATGATGCATACAATGATGCCAGTACTGCCCCTGATTCTCTTCCCCCGGCCCTCCAAAGCCTGACAGATACTACAGGGTCCCGGATTCTCACTACCACTTGTATAAGGCTCATGCTGCAGACCCAGAAACCATTTCTCAGGGCCCTAAAGGTGTTGCAGCTGCCTCTGCCAAAAAACCACTACCATCTGAAAGAGAATCTAGAGCATTAGAGAGATGGGGTAAAAAGGTTTATACATCTTCTACTCTTTCTGCCAGGGCTTTAAACTGTCAATTTCACATGATACAGTACCAGGAATTTTTGTTAGATCAGCTGAATCAAAAGCTGGCCTCTCCTGAACCTTTAGACCATAAGTCCCTTCAGGATTTGGTACACAATTCTCAGCAGGTCAGTAATCATTTCTTAAAATGTGGCTATGATGCACTGGAGGCTTAATTTAGATCAGCTATGACTGGAGCAGTGATTTGAAGGCATGCCTGGTTAAAAGAACAATCCTTACCAGACCATGTTAAGTCTAAACTCCTGGATGCCCCTATGGAGAAACAAAGTTTGTTTGGCTCCCCTGCACAGGAGGTTCTAAAGAAAGTGGAAGAAAAAGCAAAATCTGTCCAAACAGTCAAGGAATTTTTGCAGGTCCAACCTCCGAGGTTTAGCAGAAATTGGCCTTCAAAGAATTGGTCCTTTCCAGACACCTCCAGAGCACAGAGAGGCAGAAATAGACGCCCAAGAGGCAGAGGTCAATCTAGGGGTGCCTACAGGGGTTGTCAGTGGCAACCTGCCAACCAAAGAAGTGCCGCCACAGCTGCGACTGCAACCACTTCTACAGGACAGACACAGTGACTTGGCTCTGATTCCGCCTACCAGGGAACAACTGGAAGCACCCTTGGGCGGAAAGTTAGCCTTATTCTCAAGAAATTGGCATTGTATTACAGGAGACAAATGGACTTTACAAACAATAGACAAGGGCTACAGGTTTCACTTCCACACTCTACCAAAAAAGAGAGGAATGCCAAACCTTCCACCAAGCCAGAAATCAGAGGCTCTAAAACAAATCATCAGTTTACTAAGGATGAGAGCAATAGAAAAGGTACCATCTATGGAACAAGGCCAAGGATTTTACTCCAGACTATTCCTTGTACCAAGAAAAGAAAATCAATGGAGGCCTATTCTCGATTTGTCCGCATTGAACACACATCCTGGAATACTTAGCAGAACTGTTCCACAATGGCCTGTCCTATTCTTCCATTAAGATACATGCATCAGCAATTTCAGCAGAGTACAACATGGATCCTCCTGTCTTCTCTCATCCTCTCCTCAGACAATTTTTGAGAGGGATCAAAAATGTAAAACTTCCAAGGAAACCACCTTTGCCTGCATGGGATCTCAATTTTGTGCTAGAAAAATTAACACTTCCCCCTTTTGAACCAGCAGCAACAGCAGACTTACAGTTCTTATCTTGGAAAACTGCCTTCCTGCTAGCAATCACTTCAGCAAGAAGGGTATCTGAGTTACAGGCATTAATGGCAGTGCAGCCTTTCCTTATCTTCCATCAGGATAGAGTGTCTCTGAGAACGAATCCTACTTTTATGCCAAAGGTGGTATCCAGGGTATCCTTGAACCAAGCCATACATTTACCTACATTCTTCCCCAACCCACAGAACCGGGGGGAAAAACTACTACACACCTTGAATGTACACAGACAACTGCGCTACTATCTGGACAGAACCAAGGCCAGCAGAAAAACTGACCAGCTTCTGGTAGCATATGCAACAGGAGTACAAGGAAAAGCAATTTCAAAACAGACAATCTCAAAATGGATAGGAAATTGCATTAGATTCTGCTACTCATTTCATGGAAAGACAACTCCTGAAAATATCAGGCCTCACTCCACAAGAGCTACAGCCACCACTACAGCTTTCCTACGAGGAGTGGCTACCAAAGACATTTTAGAAGCTGCTACTTGGAGCTCCGTGCATACATTTGCCAAGCATTATAATCTTCCTTTATACTCCAGATCCCGAGCAGGTTTTGCAACTGCTGTTTTACAAGGGATCTTAACTACACCATCATTATCTTAGTGCCTCCTCCCCCAGTTTGGCTATGGTATTCTACCCATTTGTTATGACTGCAGATGCATCCTTGAAGGACATAGTACAGTTTTGTACCTACCATAAATGTAGATGTCTGATAGGTATGCATCTGCAGTCAGGATTACCCACCCTCCTTCCCCTCTGTGGTATTCCTAGGGTACTTACCCCTCTTTTAGCTAGCTGGGGGAATCTATTATGGTGTATTTGTTTGTATGTATATATGTATATATATATTTTGCTTTCTACTGTTTGGAATTATTTGCATTTATCCAAATTAGCCTTCCTAGAGGGCACCTGGCATCTGGGGCAAGAAACACTGAGGAAAATGGCGTCGGCTGATGCCTTTATACCCCAGCAGCTATGACGTCAGGTGAAGTGCGACATCAGCCGAGGTCAGACCCAGACTTTGGAATCCGGCCGACCGAAGGGCTGCCTGAGGCAGGACAACCCATTTGTTATGACTGCAGATGCATACCTATCGGACATCTACATTTATGGTAGGTACAAAACTGTACTTTTCAGTTAGGGGGCTTCCATGAATAAATGTCAGTATTTTGCTCTCATATATTTTTTAGAAAGCAATGAACTATATCTCTCAAACTTTAAATCCAAGAAATTTGGACAAAGCCTAAAATAATGGTGGGATGGGGGTCAAAAGCCCAAAGGTAGGGACATATTTTAAATATTGCTCTTATAAACTTAAATAATAAATTGCAGGAATAACAGATTTTGTGTTTACATGCATTTTCTGAAGGATGTAAAGCCTGTACATAAAATGTCTGTCACTATTTAGTGACTTTAGTCCTCAGTGATTTACCAGTAAATCACAAGTTTTATACAAAACAGACTAACAAAATTAGACAAAAATCTGGACATAATACAAAACTCTGGACAGTATAGAGGTAGGCAATGAATCCTAAGCTTGGAAAATCACATTAACAGCAATGACCTCCTTGTTTCTGTGGTGAGAAGGTGTCAGAATGTGTAAGCTGTTTTCAGTTGGGTTAAACCTCTTTGGGATTGGGTTTCTACCTGTGGGAGAAAGGGTAGAGTTGGGTTAATGTGCTGCCTAGATATCTTTGTTAAGAAACTGCAGGTAATCTTTGTTCTGACAGTGAGAGTGGTGAGGCACAACATTAGCAAGACATTTTTTTTACTAGTAGCATTGTGACACCCATGCCCTGGCCCAGCAATCAAGGAGCCTCAAGCCTCACCACTAACACCAGTGAGGGGCATCCATATAGGGAAAGGATAATAAATACACACACACAGTAAAGTACAATTTCCTTTAAGAGCACACAGAGATCACAGTCAGTCTGGGGCTGGTTGCTCCCTCTCTCTCCAGGTCCCCAATAAGACTCCCCACTGGCACAGCGATAGGGTCCAGATCTCAGCCTAGTGGGCAAGCTAAAACCTCCAGCACCCTCTCTGTCTAACCAGTGCTTTGTGTCCCTGCCCAAGTAGCTGACACACACACACACACTTTGAGATAAGAGTTTATACAACCACACAGCCACTCCTGGGGAAGGCTGGCAGAGGTTCTCCAGATGTGCCCCTTTTTCTGCCCAGTCTGTATGGTAGAAATCACTGCCACCACCCAACTAATATTTATCAGCTACTTAAAGGCCCTTAAAAGGGTGTCCAATTATTACTGTGCAATATTATTATTCAAATAGTAAATGTGAACTAACATTCAAGACTTATTTGGAGTGACTTAATACAGCATCACTATATGCATGCAGTGTACTCTTAGAGCTTAAATTATCTCTACACAAAACAACAACAGTTGACAGGTTTAAAATATTTAATAATAAATAGTAAAACACAAAACAATACTTCTTTATACACAGTGCTAGTCAAGAGTTCAGAGATCACAGAGAAATACTTAAAATAATACCGTAGAAAAGTTCTGACATCACAGAAAAACAGTTAGTCTAATCTTCCTAATTCCTAGCTATTTAAGAGAAAACACAGTACTAAATAACATATAGAAAGAGGCAGTGCTGGTGAGGTGAATGTTCTCAAGACAAAATGCTCTGAGCTCTCTGATTGTCTCTCTTTAAATTGGTAACACAGAGCTGCTTCACATGACATCATTCTTCACACTTCTCTGGTGTTCCCAAGCTAAAAGAAACTACATTTACATTATTTACACCTGGTCAGAAACCAGAGCAATAAAGGACATTTATACATGCAAATTCTAGCCATTAACTCTGGTCTTAAAACAGTAGGCAGGATGCCTCCCTCTAGACATATTGGCTCTGAATTGTGACATCAAAGACAGTCATGAATTGCTTGACTTAGCTTTCTTACAGCAGAGTGCACTGTTACATTTTTGCAGTTCAATATCCAATGCAGTCTTTTCACATTTAAGAGAACAAGCATATGGCTTACATTAATATTTACATATGATATAATTATCTACAGAATTCTATCTGGCTAGGCTGGCAGCCTTTACCTATCTTCACAAGCACTACCGTGGATTAGTTATTGTTTATGCATAAATCTTTCCAGCCAGTTCCAAAGTGTAGCCATTTTGTAGAGCAGAGTTTCTGTCTGTAGCAGATTTGTGTCTCTAGTTATGATTATGTCATCTCATAAAGAAGACAGTTTAAACCAGGTAATTGCCATGAGAAATTCTTTATGAACAATGAAAAGAGCAGTGGAAGTTAAAACAGAACACTTCTCTTTCAATGCCTCTTTTTCCATTTTTATGCATTTGTGTAGAATAAATTACAGACAAGATAAACTAAATCTGATTAGTATGTAATTGAATTTTAGTCAGAATTTTCAGCAGATTTCCAGGAAGGAAACTCTCCTAAATAATCAGTAAGCCATTGTCAAATGGTTACATAAAACAAACATTTAATTTTGAAGAAGACGTCATTTAAATACTTATTTATTTATTTATATTTGATTACCAGGTAGTGTCCGTCAGGGCTAGGAACCCGTTTCCAGCAGAGACCTGGGGAGAAAAGCTCTAAACATGCATATACATAATTAAACAAATGACAGAAAGACAAAAATATCTCCAAATTACTTAGAGAGCTCTGAGCAAATTTACGTTATTCAAGATTGAGTCACAAGAACAATGTATGGAATAAGTATAGTACATCTTTTCTTTTTTTTTACAAACAGAAGGTAGAGTTATACATCAGAAGGTAGAAGTACAAGCTGTTATCACATAGGTAAGAGTAAGTACTCTGATGTGCAAAAGGAGATGCATTGTAAGAAGTGAAACAGTGGACAGAGGATTTGATTAGCCTGGAGTAGTGCAGGAACATAGCCATTGTTTAGAGTAATATTCTTTTAGTAGATGTTTGAAATGATGCATATCAGGATTAATAAGTATGCCTTGAGGGAGAGAGTGTCAGGTTTTGGCTATTTTGCTGGAGTGTAAGGAATCTCCATGGTAGTTGTGGGATTTAGTTACATTGAGCATTCATTTGTCAGAAGATCTAAGGGACCTGAGGTTTGTATAGGGTTGGACGAGGTGCGCTAGAGTGGGACACTTGTCAGGTTTGTCGATAACTCCGTGAGCAATTATTAGCTGGTTGAGAGATAGTAGGTTTGGAAGTTCAATCCAGCTGAGGTGGTGAAGAGCGAAGAAGTGATGTGATCTGTGGGATAGGTTAGACGCAAATTTAGCTATTTTGTTATAACAAGATTCAAGATTGTTCATATCTAATTTGTGCAGGTTAGTAAAGATTTAGTAGCTGTAAAGTAGGGTGGATAAAAGGTGGGATCTGGTTGTGGATATTATGGCATTGTTGGTTAGATAGAATTTTGCCCTTTAGAGTACACTAAGTTTGACGTAGACTTTTTTGACTGTTAGTGTTATATTTTGCATTTAAGGTCATTGTCTATTGTTATACTTAGAAGTTTAGTTTGCTCGACTGGTTCAATTTTTGTTCCATTTGAGGAATAGATAGTGAGAGGGGATGGGGTATTTTTTACGCTGGTATTACTAAAGACCATGAGCTTGGTTTTATCAGGGTTTAATATGAGTTGATGGACAGATGGGTAGTTCATTATGTCTTAGAGGGCATTCTGTGTTTTTTCTTGTAGTTCAATACTGGAGGGGGCACAGCAGATGAGAGAGGCACCATTGGCATATTGAATCTTAGAAGCGAGTTGTGTGGAGGTCCTGATGTTGCTGGTAAATATGATAAAGAGAAGGAGGCCAAGGATGGAGCATTTGGGGACTCCGACAGTGATGGGTAGAAGGGGAGGGGAGTTTGTTATCCCATTTGGTGGACTGCTGGTGTCGATCAGCGAGATAGCTATGAAACCAGGTTAGGGATGTTTTGGTAAGATTATATGAGGCAAGTTTGTTGAGAAGTATTTAGTGTGATACTGTGTCAAAAGCTTTGGACATATTGAGGAAGGTAGCTGAGATGAGTTGGCCTTTATTTCTGAGGAGATTAACAGTATTTGTGAAACTTAAAAGAACAGTATTACTACTATGCCTAGGTCAGAACCCATGTTGACTATTTGATAGAAGGTTGTTTTTTAAGAAGTGGTCAAGGAGTTGTTGATGTATGCATTTTTCCTAACATTTTGGTTATAGGTGAGAGAATGGCAATTGGTCTATAGTTAGAAAGGTCAGTGGGGGGGGCCACCTTTATGTAGAGGTATATGATATATTTTCCAGAGCAGAGGAACATACTGTTCAGAGACAGAGTGGTTGATTAGAACAAATATGGGATAGGAGATGGATGCAGTGGCAAGTTTTAGAAATTTGTTGGGTAACTGATCAGCTGCAAGAGTGCAGGGTTTTAATTTACTTAAGAATTTTTTTATGTAACTAGTATGGATGGGCTTAAGAGAGAAAGAGTTAGGGTTACATTCAGTGGTGGAAGGAAAGGATAGCGATGAGTTGGTACTGTTATTTAGCAAGGAAGTAATGGAGTTAATGAAGGGGGATTAAATTGTGTTGCTGTGCAGTTTGTAGAACTGTTGATTGATAGAGTAGGGGTAGTAGGTTTTCCTGGGTTTAGGAGAGAGTTTATGGCTTGCCAAATTTTGGGGGGTTATTTTGGTGTTTTTGCTGACAAGTTAGGAAGTATTTTTTTTTTTGTCTTTCTTGATAAGATTTTTGGCTTTATTTCTTAGTTGCTGGTAGGTGGTTAGGATTTCTTTGTTTTTGGTATTTTGGTTGTGACCAAGCTCTATCCCTTTAAGTAGAAGTTGAGTCTTTTTTATAAGCCAAGGTAGTTTGGTTTTAGTGCAAATTTTTCTGATGGGTGCTAAATTATTCAGCATCTCAAAGAATGCTTTGTTAGAAGTACTGCACAGTGAGGTCTAACTGTAGGAACTGTAGTGGTGCCCAGTCATATTGTTGAAGCAGTAAATTAAATGTAGCAGGGGAGAATTTTTTTTTTGCTGCAGATGTGTTTAAATAGGATGTTATTAGGTATGTTAATTTATTTCCTGAGTAGAAAGGTTGGAGAGTGGTCACTAAGGGTGTCTGGAAGGCAGCCAGCTTTGTAAATTATGCTGTGTTTATTTGTTAGAATCCAATCTAGTATAGATTGCTTGTTGGAATGTTCATCTATGCAAGTGGCATGGGTAATGGTATGACAGAAGTTAAATAAGTTAATAAAGTTGGTGAGATTTTTAGAGGAGCAGGTAGTAAAGGAACTAGAAGCTGACAGATCCTTCTAAGCAGCAGGTCTGAGGTTCCATGCAACATTTTCTGCATCCTAAGTCTGACTACTTGCACGGCTAGTTTCATTTAGCACTCAAAATTTTGCCTGAGTTCCTGACCATTTCAGCCACATACTCCCAGAGAAATAGACCATTTATACATGAAGCAGCACTCGATCACACACACATACACATGCACACGCTCACAAAGACGCACCTCCCTTGTGTGTGTGTCCCTTGCCAGCAGACCCTTTTTAATCAGTGGTTCTTAACGTAGCCAAGAAGTTGTGAATGACTAACTCCCCGGTCTCTTATCAAACAAGTGGCTTATACCTGTAGCTTCCATTTGTTTAGATGTCACACTGGGCTCACTTAACCACTTAGTGCACCTTTCTTAAAAGAAAAAGTACACCTGCTCCTAGTTGGCAGAATAAAATAAGACAGATAAAAATTCACAACTTACCCCATGATTTTTAAGCTGTCTGCCCCTCTGACCTCATTTCATAAAAATAAAAGATATGCATGTTATTATTTAGCCTGCTTTTCTAGGGACTCAGACAGGGCTACCACCTAATCTCTTTCCAATGTTCATTTATTTCTGTCCATAATGCCTTGCCTTTGCTTCCATCTGTCAGATTAATAGTATCAACCTTTTTATGGTTACCACTGTTACACATAGTCCCATACTTTCACCCCTAATTCTTTCCTGTAAATAACCTATCCTGCCACTCTTCCTTCCCTAGTGTGCCCCCAATCTATCCCTATCCCTCCTTATCCTGTCTTCCCTCTGTTTACTTCCTGTTCTCCTGCACCATCCTGTGTACCACAAACTCTTCCCCCTATAGTCTATCACTTCACATCTAGTCACACTCCATATTTACCACAGTACTTTTTCATACCACCTCTCCTGTTCATCCCCACTAGAAGCAGCACTCCTACTTCCACTTTTGTAACTTGCTCATTACACATCTGTTCTCTGTTAGCTCTTACCCCCACCACTTGTACTTCCTGCTCTGAAGTTCTGCCCATCCTCCCTCAATAGTATAGTAATCCTTATTCAAACCTATGATCATGCACCACACTACCTGGTGTACTCTGCTGTCACAGATAATGTTTCTGACATAATTTGTTATTCTTACATACCACTCCTGATGTCATTCCCACCTTTCTTCTCCACAGCCTAACCAATTACATTACCATTTTATCATATATATCCATGCCTGTGGAACACCTCTTAAGTTCAGCAATTTAAACAGTCCTGTGTTACATCACATCTGCAAAACAAGCTGTACATTAAAACAAAATTAAAACTGAAGGACTTGTGCCCATACAGTCTCCCACACATCAAACTCCCACTCAGTGGAGACATTCACCCTAACCCTGCACCACTCTACTGACCAAATATGACTCTCCCCCAGCCCATAGCCATACCAAACTCTCATCCCACTACTTATTCAGAGCTGATGTTTATCTATATTAACATAAGCATTACTAACAAAATAACTGACCTACATGCATGGCTAACCAAGCACTCATCACACATTCTCACCATCTCTGAAACCTACTGTTTATAGTATCTATAGATGCTGTATCCCTCCTTGCTATATAGACTTGATTGTGTAGAAAATAAGGGAGGAGGCATTGCTATAATGTTCTCCAATATCATAGAACTCTCCCTAGATAGTCTTTCCTGTATAATGTAAAAGATCGAACACCCTTATATAATTATTCTTGGGAACTTGATCATAGATAGGCTCTCCCTCACTAATGATTATCCCATCATAGCACTAAATCTGTTTTGCTGCACTCAGATTATCCAAACCCCAGACAGACAACACAGGCAATATTGCATCTTCATTTTTCTTAGGCTCATTAAAAGCCTTTGAAACATTTTCCCATGTCAAGCTATTATTTCAGCTAGCATCCTTAGGCCTATCTTACTCCATCATCCCTTGGTTCTAAATCTACCTGTCAGACACATCACAAGTGGTTAAATGACAATCAAGCTACTCTGTCTTCCTACATGTATCTGTCAATGTACCACAATGATCAATACTTGGACCCCTCTTGTTCAAAAATTTATTAACAATTTGCACACAGTTGTTAAATATGCCAACCTAATCCAATAATTCTGCTTATTCAGAAAGATACACTGCTGACTTATATCAACCTGCAAACAACTGCATAGAAGCAGCTGCATCCATTAGAAACAAGCACAGGCTGAACCCTAAAAAAACAACAAGGGGGATCCACCTTGGATCACAGGAACTACCACCCCATCAGTCTGAAGAGCCTGATATGCAAGGCCACGGAACTTATTATTATGGAACTTACAAACAAAGACATTGGCAACCTTCAAACACTGGACCCCACACAGTTTAGGTTCATGAAGGGCCAATCTTGTCTCCTGAACTTGATTGACTTCTTCGAATCAGTATCCAGAGCCGTGGACAAGGGTACTGTGGTCCACACAGCCTATCTGAACCTCGCCAAGACCTTTGACACCATCCCCCACTCTGCAATCACAAATAAACTTACTAAGCTGGGCATTAATCCCTATGTCACTCGATGGGTTGCCAACTGGCTTACTGACAGAACCCACACTGTAAAAGTAGCCGACTCCAAATCCAGCTCCAGACAAGTGACAAGTGGAGTACCTCAGGGTTTAGTCCTGGGACCGCTCTTGTTTGGCATCTACTTCTCTAAAGTACAGGCCAACATTAAGGGACTCTGGCTAACAAAGTTTGCAGATGACTGCAAACTGAATCCCCAAATGATGTGGATAATCTACAAAAGGGCCTTACAGAAACAGATGTTTGGTGCCATAGCCATGGGCTCAAGCTCAATGCCAAGAAATGTATAGTTATCCCCTTTGGGAAAAAACATGTACCCGTGAATTACCACATAGGTGGTAGTACACTAAACACCAAAAGTGTGATAAGAGACTTAGGGACACAGGTGGACAGTGGTCTCACCTTTGATAACCACATCGCCACAACAGTCAGGAAATCCTTCTATGTGGCACACCTCATCACTAAGGGCTTTTCATCCAGAAAAAAGAAGGTCATTGTGCCACTGTTCTCATCCCTCATTAGACCCATTATAGAATACAATGCCCCATTTGGTATGTGCCTCTCAAGACATCTGCAACAACTGGAAAGGCCACAGAAATACCTCATTAAAAGAATCACAGGCCTAAAGTAGATGCCCTATGCTGACTGTCTAAAAAAACTCCACCTATACTCTATCGCATATCGTCTACTCAGAGGCAATCTCAGCTTAACATACAAGGCCATGTCAAACCCAGAGCTGTTGGACATGCTACACTTAAAGAAATCCCAATCCCTCAGAGACACACGCTCCAGGGATCTAAGCCTTGTCACCACAATGAACAAAACATACTGGAGGGATAGGTTCCTGACCCAGAGACTCCCCAGACTCTGGAATAGACTGCCCGTACATGTCAAGCAGAGGGCCTCTTTGGCCCTCTTCAAATGGAACCTTGATGATTGGATGGGAGATAGGAAATTCACCCTGAGGATCACATCAGTCGCCCTGCTAGACAGGGGTCCAGGGAAGTAAATACTATGGGAAGAAATAGCCAGTGAATTGTTATGGCTAGGCTTGTATAGGCCCTAGGGCCAATAGCCTACTACCAACCTGTGAACCTATTTACCTTCCTGATGGAACCACAATATCAATAAGCTTTATAACAATTGGAAGAAGAATGTGACCAAAAATAAGAAGCACAACACTCAACATGCTAGAAACCACATCATTAAATTAAATAAGCAACTAAGGAGTCTAATTAAAACCACCAATCCTGAATTCAAGGCAAAAATAGCCAACCAGACCAAGAACAACCACTAGGCCATCTTTGTCTATGTCTTTAACCTCAAAACCACCATGCAGCAGTTCTCTGAGCAATTTGTGAATGACACCACCTATGCTGTAGATGAAGATATAGCAAACCTTCTGGTTGATAAATTCATCTCCAATTTTACCCTCATCCCCCCACCTCCAATTATCTCACAAGAACTATCAGAAACTAGTATACCCACAGCTATCACACAGGACCAACTCCATGAAGGTCACTCAAAAGCAAAAATACTGCATCTATAGGTGCTGACAGTATCCCTAGATTTATCTAAATACCATGAGGCACATGCCCCTAACAACACTATTCAACCTCAGTCTCCAAACAGGCTTTATACCAAGTAAATGGAGGACAGCAACAGTCATACCACTGCACAAGGGAGGGCCACACACTGACTATGGTAACTATCATGGAAATATTTATTATGGACATAATCAAAAAGGACATGGAAAACCTCCAAACTTTGGATCCATCCTAGTATAGTTTTGTCAAAGGCAGTTTATTAACCTAGTGGACCTTTTCAAAAAAGTGCGAATGGGTGTGCCTTCTTTGAAGGTTGGGCATCGTGCTGGCAACTCGGCACCGTAAAAATCCACTTCCAATCATTAGTGGACTGGAGTTCCGCTGTGGCGACCCCTAACTGGGAAAAGCCGAAAGACATTACTTTTACCTTTTCAAAAGAGTCACCAAAGCAATAAATGAAGGCGAGATGGTACTTACCAGCTACCGAGACCTGGCCAAAGCTTTTGAAACAATACCCCACTGGGGAATTGTTGAAAAGCTTACTAAATTAGAAATAAAGCCCTATGTCATCCACTGGATTGCCAAATGACTCACAGATAGGACACAGAAAGTCAAGAAAGGGGAAGCTACTTCCACAAAAAAGATCATTCACTTGTGGAGTCCCACAAGGCATGGTGCTGGGACCACTCATGTTTGGTATCTACTTTTCAGAAGTCCAAACATGGATCAAGAGTCATTGGTTGACCATGTTTGCAGAAGACTCAATCTGAGACCAATCACTGAATCCTCAGAAGACTCAGCCATCCTCCAGGAGGGCTTATCCCAAACAACTGTTGCTAAAGTCATGGTGTAAAGCTAAATGCCAAAAAGTGTAGTTTTGTATTCTATGGGAAACCAGTCACCCCAAGAAACCACCACATTGATAAGACACTGACCTAGCATTCCACCAACAGGTATCTGCTGTTGTGAGGAAGTTCTTCTACATTGCTCAGCTTATAAGCAAAGAGATAGCATTTCAGTCAAGAGATGTTATTGTCTCACTATACTCAGCCACCATCAGGCTCATCATTGAGTATAAACACCCCTTTTGTATGTACCTGTCCAGGCATATGCATCAACTAGAGCACCCATAGAGGTTCTTCAATAAGGGAAAACAGGGACTAAACCACATGGTGTACACAGACTGCCTCAAAGCTCTATCACTACAGTTGCTCTCTTATAGACTCTTAAGAGGTGATATGTGCCTAGCCTGTAAAGCATCCTCTGACCAAGTACTAATGGACCTACTACAAACGTGCAAGTCAAATTTTTTTATTTTATTTTATTTTACATTTGTTGACCGGGTAAGTCCGACTGGAACCAAGTCCATTTTCAGCGGAGGCCCGGGGAGATAAGCTCCAACAGAATACAAGAATGATAACAGTAGAGTGAAAGACATTGATTATATATAATATTTAAATTTTAGGTATTAATGTAGTTAAGAAAAGGAATACAGGTAGAAGTACATTCAGACAATCAGTGTTACAAATTTCCAATTTTTGAGGGTAGTAGTAGATTACAAAAAAAGGAAAAAACAAATTAGGTAAGTAAATTACATACATTTTTAGATTTAGTCAGGTTTGTCAAATTGTTTTAGAAATACCTGATCCTGAGACCTTAACCTCTTGTGGAACATAAACAGAATGGATTGAAGAGATAAGTACATATCCCAGAGGATACCACTGCTCTGGAACAGACTCCCCATCCATATAAAGCAACACTCATCCCTGTCCTATTCAAATGCAGCTTAGATCAACGTATGGGAATAAAGAAATTTACCATCAGGACTGCCCCTGTGCTATTAATGGACAGAAGCAGCACCTAAATGCCCTATGCTGCAGCAGGGTCCCTTTTCATTACTTAACAGTATGACCCCAGAAACATCCATTCGTAAATCAGAAGTATAAGAATAAAAATCATGGGATAACATGGCTAGGCATAAAATGGCCATTTAGGGCAGTGGCCTGGTACTCAACTGTGAACCTATGATTCTGCTCTTAATATTCTCAGTTCAGAATCATACTCTGGTTCAACATCTCACTCATGACTCCTTCACCTCCATTGAAACTTGGCTGGACAAATCTGACCTCATCCTGAATCCAAAAAAGACAAAGCTACTCCTTCTCACCCCTGAGTCCCATACTGATTACAAAACAAACTTCAAAATCATCCCCATGAACAGTAAAGTAAGTGAAGTAGTCACCAGCACTAAACTACTAGGTGTCCCTATTGACAGTAGCTTGAAATTTGATGAACATATTCAACAAGCTATCACAGAAACACATTGAAAGCTGAGTCTTATAAAAAGTAAAACACTATTTCAACTAAAGTAGGAGGACAACAACTCTTCCTCCTATGTTCCTCCCCCACTGCTATAGACCTCCCCAATTTTCATCAACCTCCAGGACACACACAGAAGAGTTTACAATAACATAGCCAAACTTGCATCCATCAAAGCTTAATCTTAATCATCACTGCATTGTCCTCACTCTACTCATCAGTGCATTGTCTTTACTTTACTCCTTACTGCATTGTCCTTACTTGACTCATCACTGCATTGTCCTCACTCGACTCCTTACTGCATTGTCCTTACTGTACTCCTTACTGCATTGTCCTTACTCGACTCATCACTGCATTGTCCTCACTATACTCATCAGTGCATTGTCGTTACTTTACTCCTTACTGCATTGTCCTTACTTGACTCATCACTGCATTGTCCTCACTCGACTCATCACTGCATTGTCCTCACTCGACTCATCACTGCACTGTCCTTACTCTACTCATCACTGCATTGTCCTTAATTGACTCATCACTGCATTGTCCTTAAGCACCTCGACTAGCTAGATCTACCCCACTGTCTCACTTTCTCTCAGCTATAAGTAGCAGTACATCATTCAGCGAGGTGACCTGCCATCGGCTATTTGCTACAAACGTACACCCCAAACTGACAAACATCTCCTCAGGGTTCAAAAGTCCAACAACATAGCTGAAGATGTCTTGTATTCCAGCCATGTGTCCAAGGCCTGGAACTCCATCCCACCCCTGTTAGACTCACTGAAAACCCACACGTCTTCTTCAAAACTAAATGAAAAGAACTACTCCTTCCCAATTGGTTATGCCACTGTTGTACTCCAGGATAAGATTACCAACTAACACTACCACAATAACAAATGCAGTAATTAAACTTCTGATGAACAACCTCAGTACTGAAACTGTGGCATTGTTTAAACACTCCTACAATGCACAATTTCTAATATGTATAAAATGTACTTGGGAGCCTTTGGTATTACAGTGTCTTATTATGTACAAATCTATAACATCTTATGTGTTATTATTATTGTTATTATTATTGTTATTATTATTTACATATAATGTCTTTGTATTTCCACGGAGTGTGAAAATGTGATAGTAGTGTGTATTGTTCTTTATATGTATGGAGGTTTTCTTGAACCCAAAATGAGATACTCCAAAGGAATGCCATACCAAGTACTGTGAATTGAAGAAAATGACTACCAGGACAGAAATTAATTAAAAAACAGTGTTTTAATGTTAATATGTCCGTATTGCAGTATATACAAGTAGCAGTGTGCATGAGCAGAACTAGTCATAACTTGGCAGCTACTTGGAGTACTTGCATACTTTCTCTAAGCCACTTTCCTTCACTTACTCTAGGGCTTCTAAGATCTTTGCTTGCCATTTTTACAGGGCATTTTTATTTTGGCTAATGCTTGCTATAGTTGCCATTTCTCCCTTACCTCTGCTGCTTTCTCTCTTCATATGTAAGGACTGCAGCAAGCAATGTGAAGAGAAGAACATAGTAGTTTGTTTTGTACCTACCATAAATAGATGTTCAAGATCCACATTGCTGCAGTCCAAACCCCTCCTCCTCCTCCTGAGTAGAGGTGGTGTGTGTGTGTGGTTTGTTGTACATATTAAATATATGGTTAGTGCAGGGGTGGTTGGTTATTTTTTTAAACTGTACTTTTCTTTACTTTGTTATTACAAACGTGTGTGTGTCCTACAACTTATGCTGTCAAACTGACACGCACTCTGAGTTTGTTTAGCTATATTAAACTTCTAATTGTACTCACACATGCACACATATATGTAGAGTTTTCCTTTCCTGATCTTTAGTACTTCTGATATTTAGGGTGTTCTGTCTTGTTTGTATTCAAATTTCTTAATGCTGATTTTTAAACACAACTTTAAGAATGTTTGATCATGTACAGGACAATTACATGTAAATGTATATCTAAATGTATATGCACATGTTTACAAATATGTGTGTGTGTGTGTGTGTGTGTGTGTGTGTGTGTGTGTGTGTATATATATATATATATATATATATGTGTGTGTGTATATATATATATATATATATATATATATATATATATGTATATAGACTATGCATTGTATGAATCTGTGCATAATATATATATATATATATATATATATATATATATATATATATATATATATATATATATACTTGCCTTAGTGTCTGAAAAAAGTCAGACCAGCCCACCTATCCTATCAACAAAGACAAACAATTGTATAAATTAGTGTAATGCACTTGTATGTATTTAGCCATAGTCCACTTGTATGCATAAACTTGTAATGCTCTTGTATGTAAGTAAAAGCAGTGGGGCACAGATATTATGTATTTTATTAGATCAACTTAGGATTTGCAAACTCAAGTTTTCAAATGAAGAGCAGCCCTTCATCAGGAGTTAAACTTGCTTTATCTTCCAAAGAAAGGCTCCTACTGACCCAAAAGCTACAGCAGTTATAATGTAAAACCTATCTTTGTCCAGTAAAAAGGTGTCATACCTCTTCTGTGTTCATGTTTTTCAGTTAGTTGATCATTATGGCATCCCATGTCTAGTCTCTCACAAAGCAGTTATATATGTGTGTGTGTATATATATATATATATATATATATATATATATATATATATATATATATATATATATATTTACATATCTTTGTGTATGTACATATACCTAGTGCACCTGTAGGTATATAGTTAGGCACCTGTATGTACCAACTTATAGTGTGCCTTTATTTATGCATTCACAGTGAACGTTTAGGTACAGTTGTGCTTATTTTTATGTACATATGTTCAGCCATCCATAGATGGACACTTGTAATACATCTGTGGATACCTGCTTATAATGTATGGGCAGGTGTACTGTCATAATGCACAGATAGGTGCACAGCAGATATTCAGCAGGTGTTTGTCAAGCCTGTACGTGTTATGACTGGAGTGGCTTTAATACAACAGGTTCAAATTGAATGAGCCATGCGTGAACTGTTGGTCGTCATTCCAGTTGACAGTTTTCTTTGATGAGTCATCTCAGATTCATTTGCTGAGCAGTAAAAGCTGGGTTTTTATATTTCACAGTACAATGCAGAAGAACCTGCCAGACGTGTTCAAAGGTTTGATCAAGAGAGCAGGAAAGCAGGATTCCATAAATGTTACTTTTGGTGGGGGCAGGGGAAATTGTTATAGCCTGCTTGAACGTAAACTTCATATTATTATTATTGCTATTCCATCTCTTACTAGCAAAATGACTGATCAGAAACATGCATATCAGTCTTGTAATCAACAGTATGGCAGTATGTATGTGGCTGTGTGTGTGTGTGTGTGTGTGTGTGTGTGTGTGTGTGTGTGTGTGTGTGTGTGTGTGTGTGTGTGTGTGTGTGTGTAAATAACACAACTGCCATTTGTCTTTATGTTCTGTTTGTGGATGTGATTAATAACAGGGCGATAATTTATACATTGCCTGGCTATTGCACAACTTTGCTTTATAAACATATTTTCTTTACTAATTTAATAATTTTTTGCTCAGCAGACCTTTATCTGAAAATTGACAGTATTGCTATAGCATGCAACTAAAACACCTCCCGTGATGCAGTCAGGTCACCTTTTACTAATGAAAATCAGCCCAGTTGTTGTTCATTAAGTCACACTACAGGGACCTCTCCTTTGCAGGAAATGTTGATGTCCTTCTATTTATCTGTTGCAGTATTCATAACATGAGGGAGTTTCCCCACCACAGGCGATCTGACATTGCCCAGTATACAAAAAACTTTACTATTGTAGGGTGTGTGGTACTTCGCATATAGGCTGCAGTTGGCCATTGGCCATAAAAGTGGCATAGTGCACACCACCCTCAGAACTTCTCTGAAAAGATACTATGAGCTATTGTAGGTGGAATCAACTAGCCCATCAGCTGTCCATCCTGCATTGTCTGCCTTTGTTGATGCTTTTGCCTCAGCTTCACAGGCACCAGATTCCCAGCTACCTGCCCCCAAAAAGCCAGACTGCTTTCACAAGGTCCCAGCGGACTGCAGGTTTCTCTTCAGATGTCATTCTGCCGACCCTCTGTAATTTCTTTGGCTTCTGACAAACCATCAAAATTGCTGCCCTCCACTAACCTCTTACCGTCTG
The DNA here is from genome assembly GCF_019279795.1 of Protopterus annectens. Classification (NCBI taxonomy): domain Eukaryota; kingdom Metazoa; phylum Chordata; order Ceratodontiformes; family Protopteridae; genus Protopterus; species Protopterus annectens. The sequence goes on from NC_056746.1 coordinate 1,510,693,334, forward strand.
ATAAGGGTAGCAGGATCCTGGATAGTCTAGGCAAAATAATATACACTTCTGCCACTCCAGCATTCAGGGCCATAAATTAACAAACACATACTGTATGACCAAATTCACTTTAGAACTTATGTTCCAACTTTCACAGGCAATTCCAGGCTTACCTGACTCAGAAAATAAAACCTTGGCTACTTATTTGCTTGGTGCCTCTTCTCAGTTACCATGCCACTCCATAAATTGCAGCTGTGATGCTGCAGAGGCTTCAGCCAGAGCAGCTGCTTCTGGATCAAAGATAAGAAGATTTCCTTGGTAAGGCTTCAGCCCTTACCTGAGGACATAAAAGCCAAACTTACAGATGCTCCTCTGGACAATTCTGCCGTGTTTGGACCTGCAGCTGCTACCCTGTTCAAATAATTTCAGGAAAAGGGTAAGGAACTCCAGGAATTGAAACATATTTTTGTTTCCCCAGTACTTAAGTTCCCAAGTAATTACCCTGGACAGCCTGTATTTTTGTGTAGACATTCAAGTCACACACAACCAAGAACGAAAAAGAGTGACAGAAGACCACAACAGCCTATGGCCCCACTGGCAACTCTGCCATCTAAACGGCCCTTTCCAGACAAGCCTTCCTCTCTTTGACTGCTTTACCCCCCACACCCACATCACAGTTTCCCAGCACCTTCCCCTGTCAATACCAGTCTGGGAAATCATAACCCACAATGTCTGGGTCCTCTCATTTGTTCAAAAAAGTTTCTTCATGGTGTGGGATCAACTAACCTCCTTCAGGGGCATCCCTCAACCTCCCAGGGAACAACTTGCTGTATGCTGACCCTCCAAACTCTGTTCCCACTCATTCTACCTCAAGCCTTCATGATTACCCTGGATGTCATATATGCATATCTGCACATTCCCATCCACCCCAACTACAGGAAGTTTTTACGCTTCTCTGTATCATCCTGGCATTTTCATTTCTGTGACTTGACCTTTGAGCTTTCTACCACACCAAATGCCTTGCTTCTGTGACTGCCCACTGCAGACTCCAGGGAATATACATCTTTCCATATCTGGATGACCTTCTCCTTCTAGCTACCTTTACAGAGGAGTTGGAATGAAATATTGCCTTTGTCATCAGTCTGCTGCAAAATTTGGGGCTCACCATAAACTTATTTATTTACATTTGTTTACCGGGAAATTCCGACTGGACACAGGTCCTTTTTCAGCGGAGGCCCAGGGAGAAAAGCTCCACAGAAAGACACGGTAGATGGTAAACCATAACAATCAAGGTATGTATACAGTAGAGGTGATCATGACATGGAGAAATACAGGAGCAAATTAGGTACAATTGAGCAGAAGCTCTAATTAACATTGAGAAATAAGAAGTAAAACACGGTGCTACAAATGTTCTAAACAGTAACTAGATAACAATAATAATAGACTAAATGATAACTAAATCCTGGCAGGATTAACAAGCAGTGAGTAATCTTCAGTTCAGTTTTATAGTGATAGAGGGGATACTCTATCTAAATCTGGGAAAGGACAGAAGGGTTGAAAGGGGGGTTATTAGTCGGGGTTTGGACAAGTACAAAGCCAGTGTGAATTTAGGTGAGATTTAAGTGCAGTCTTGAAAAGACTGCAGGAAGGAAGGGTAGTTATTTGTTCCAGTGCTTGGATGTAGTGCAGGAAAATAGTGCTTCACCTGCTAAGTTTTTGGCTTTGGTGACCTGGAGTAGACTTTTGTTGCAGGAGCGTAGTGGTCTGGAAGAGTGGTAGGGTTGGAGAATTGTATGGCGCGATGGGATTCGGAGAGGGTGGTTTACTAGTTTATGAGCGAAGGTGAGTTGAGTTTGGTGTAGGAGTTGTGGGAGTTCAAGCCAGTCAAGGTCTCTAAGGGAGACACAGTGGTGGCTGCAGTAAGAGGCACCAGTGGCAAATTTTATGATTTTATTGTAGCAGGCTTCGAGTTTGTGTAAGTCTGACTGTCTAAGATTTGTAAGTATAGGTGATGCGTAGAGTAGGGGGAGATTAGTTGGGAATTGGCGATAGAGATTCTTGCTGGTTTGGTGAGGTATTGGTGGCTTCTATGTAAGGCACCCAGTTTTTTGTGAACTTTTTTTGTTGTTAGTGATATGTGGGTGTCATATTTGAGATTATTGTCTATCTTTATGCCAAGCAGTTTTGTGTGGACTGTTGGTGAACTGGAGGTATTATCGTTGGCTTGAATAGTGAAGTGTGGGGTTTTTGGGGTAAATTTGTAGGATTGGAAGATGAGGTGTTTGGATTTCTTTGGATTGAGGAGAAGCTGGGCATTAGATAGCCAGCTTTCAACTGAAGAGAAAGATTCTTGGGTGATCTGTTGGAGTTCTGTTAGAGTTGGGGCTGAGCAGATGAGGGTGGAATCATCTGCATACTGCATGAGGGAGGCATGTTTGGTGGCACTGTGCAAGTTGTTGGTGAAAAGGTAGAAAAGTAGGGGGCCAAGGATGGAGCCTTGGGGAACCCCAAGAGTAACAGGGAGGTGAGGGGATAGATTGTTGTCCAAGATGACTGATTGCTGGCGGCCTTGTAGATAGCTGTGGAACCAGTTTGTGGCTGGTGTGGAGAAAGAGAGGTCGGATAGAGCAGAGAGTAGTAAATTGTGTGACACAATGTCAAAGGCTTTAGATAGATCCAGAAATACAGCGAAGGAGAGGAGGCCATTGTTTTTGAGATGGAGGATAGTGCTTTGTTAACTAAGACCCAGCCAAGAATGGTGTGGTTATTGGGGTTTTTATTGATCCTAGTGGGGGTTGTATTAGCTGAGAGAAACCATGGAGATTTAAGTGGAGGGCTGGGTGGTTGCTGTTGCAGGATAGCCAAATAATGTTAAAGTCCCCGAGGATGATAGTTTCTTGGGGTAGGAAGAGATTGGCCCAGTCTAGCAGGTTTTCAAGGGGAGGTATATTTTGGTCTGGTGGGAAATAGCATCCTATAATGTTGATTTATTTGTTAGGGTTTAATTTGAGGGTGGTGTAAAGTATTTCTTCCTTGTCAAACTGAGGAGCTGATTTGGTGAGAATTTGGATACTGAGGTGGTGTTTTTACAACAGTGTCACACCTCCTCCTTTTCTTGTCTAGTCTGTCCTTACGGAGGATGTTGTATCCAGCTGGGAGTATTTCCTCACTTTTGATGTGAGGTTTGAGCCACAATTCAGTTAGGATAAGGATGTCAGGGGAATAGAGGCTTATGCAGACATGGAGGTAGTTTGTGGTTGGGGGTAATGAAATTATGCACTGGGTGTTTGAGGGGAGTTGATGAGAGTACAGTGGAAATGGTTGGGGGTTATGACTGTAGCTGTTTGGTAGGATGTAATGTAGGCTAGAATAGTTTAAAAACAAAGTAAAATCCACACGGCTTCAAAACAAGTACCAATAAACCAAATAACAAGCCTCCAAGGCAAAACAATAAAGCCCCGAACAGCCTGAATTCTTTTCAAGACTTTATTAAGCACAGAAATCAACCATGAACGTTCTCAGTATGTTTTCGTTTAAAACACACTTCATCAGATATGGGCGGGCATTAATAGAGCAAGCTGAGAGAACACAGTGAATGAGTCAGCAGCAAGGAAGAAAACTCTTCAAACAATGGTTTTGAGAAGAATTCCAGGCTGTTCGGGGCTTTATTGTTTTGCTGTGGAGGCTTCTTATTTGGTTTATAGGCCAGAATAGTGCAGGTGAGGATTACAACAGTATTACCTAGTGGCATGGTTGCTTTGGGTTAGGATGTGAGATTAAGCAGGTAGGAGGTGTAGAGAGGTGGGGAATTTCAGCGGTAAGGCTTGATTGAGGAGTAAGTACGGGAGTGGTTTGTAGCTAAAGATAAATGTAGCTGTACTGGGGTGGGTGGGGCGCAAAGTGAGTATATATATATATATATGTATATATATATGTCAACTTACTAGTGAAAAATATGCTCACCTGTCACTTCCAGAGAGACCCATACAAACTCCTTCATATATATCAAAAAAAAAATCCCTTTTATCTTCTAATATAGTCTGGTTGAATGTTTTAACCAGACTACCATTAAGGTAAACAGGACAAATTATAAGGCATGTTCACAAATCTGCCATAAAATTTGTTCATATACAAAAACTAAATAGCCTACAACCCTATGTATTCCACAAACATAAACACTCTTGATCCAAAAGAATATCAAAAAAATTTTTTGTTAACAGATATAACAACTTAAGACAAAAATATTCAATCTATTATTGTAAGAATAAATTCAAAATTCAATTAGTCTCAATTTCACTGTGAAAAGTTGCTTATCAAAATTATATAGTTGTTTAAATGAGTAATGTCCCTAGACACACCATTAACATGACAAAAAATATTAAATGTATGTCCATTATAGCTGAGCTATAGTCCGATATCAAATTCCTTAGTTATTAGCAACAAGTGACTGATTCACGAACATGACCTTCCAAAAATGTCCAGACAGCAGCCTTCGTTTATTTGTCCATTGAAATACAAGAACACAGACCAAATAAGAACATGAAGTTAAAAAAAAAACAGTTTTCACCCCTTCACAAGATCAGATTTTCCTGGGATGCAAGATACAAACAGATATTATGAGGATTTTTTTCCCACAAAAGGTACAGGACCTCATCTCTTACTTCCAAAACATTCTACTGGGTTTACCATATTTGTAGTCGCCTCATGGCATTCACCATTCCCATGCTCCTCTTTCCCAAACGCCACATGAGAAAATGGCAATGGTATTTAAAATCAGTTTGGATGCAACACCAGCACCCCTTAGAATTCTCCATGCCCCTCATCCCCTTTCTGAAGAAGGAACTTCAGTGGCAGGTACATCAAGTGTCGCTCAACCCAGAAGTACCCTTACACCCTCCTGCTCCTCGTCAAGAGATCTATACAGATGCCTCAGACATAGGTTGGGGAACAACCTTCAGCCACCTGAAAGTACAAGGGACCTGGTGTACCTCTCAATTGAAGGAACATGTTAATGTAAGGGAGATGAGGATGCTGCTATTGGCCATCCAGACTCTCCACCCCTTATTCCAGACAGGACCTCTAAAGCTGTTCACAGACAATATGACAGTCTCCTGGAATGTGAACCAACAGGAGGGGACCAAATCCTATCAATTATGCAGGCTGGTTCTTCAGGCCTGGGAGCTGGCAGTAAAATTCCAGGTAACCCTTTCAGGCAGTGAACATCCCGTCCTCTCAAAACTGTATGACAGACTACCTGAGCAGGTCCCAAACACCATCTCTCAAATGGATGCTTCAAAGGGATTTGTTTTGTCCACCAGTGGAGTAGTCCTCAAACAGACATTTTTGCCTCCCCCATGAACAGACAACTTCCACAGTTTTTTGCCAGAGAGCCCCATTCTCCGGTCTAAAAGTGGATGCCTTTTCTTTCTCTTGAAAGGGAATGTTTCTACATGCATTCCCTTCCCTTCCCTTCATCCCAAAAGTCCTGTCAAAAATTCAGTAGCTCAAACCAAAAATCTTGCTGGTGGCTCCCTTCTGGCCAATACAGCGCTGGTTCCCTCTCCTCCTGCATTTAGCCAAGGGCAATCACCATAAGTTACCTCACAGAGTGGACATCCTTACACAAGACAAAGGGACCATCATCCATCCCCACTTTGCAACTCTTCAGTTGACCCTGTGGGTGATAGGGTACTAATCCCTTTCAGACACCTGTTCTCTGAGGATGTGCTTACAGTCATGCAGGAGGCCAGGAAAACAAATACCAGGAAATCTTACTTAGCAAAATGGAAGAGATTTTCAGTCTGGTGTCTGAAATGAAATCAGGACCCAATAACAGGGGAAATTCCTCTGGTTTTTGACTTATTTGTGTGACTTGCTCAATGTTGGTTTGGCTTACTCTTCAGTAAAAGCTCATATGTCAGCCATGTCTGCCTTTCTGCCTCTATCTCCGCCCCCTTAGCTAGCAGATTTGAGGCAAAGCAGTTTCTTAAATGCATCCTACACATTAGGCCTCCCAGGAAACCTGTTCAACCTCCCTGGGACCTTAACTTTGTATTGGAAAAGCTGAGTCTCCCACCCTTTGAACCAGCTACCTCAGCCTCTCTTCAGTACTATTCCTGATAAACTGTGTTACTCCTAGCCTTAACTTTCAGCCATACGAGTGTCCAAGCTACAGGCCCTTATGGTTTCTCCATCCTTTGTGGTCTTCCACAAAGACATGGTCTCCCTAGTCACAAACCTTTCATTTATGCCTAAGGCATTCAATGACCTATCTCTCTAAATCAGTACATTCACTTACCTACCTTCTTCCCTTCCCCACAGAACCCTAGTGAGGGGGTCCTCCATGCTTTAGATGTCCACAGGCAACTTAGATTTTATTTGGATAAGACCAAGGCTGTTAGAAAGTCAGATCAGCTTTTGTTTCTTACCATCCCAGTGCTCTGGGGCAGGCTGTGTCCAAGCATACTATTTCCTCCTGGATTTCCAAGACTATTTCCATCTGCTACACTCACCATGGCAAGACTCTCCATTCCCCTGTTAGGGCTCATTCCACTAGGGCAGTTGCCTCATCTGGGGCCTTTTTCATGTGATTGGACACTAATTCAATTCTTGAAGCAGCTATATGGACCTCAGTCCATACCTTCACTAAACACTATAAATTAGATGTAATTTCTAAATCTACAGCACAGTTTGCCATACTGCATGGGTTCCTAGAAAGCTCCTCAGCTACTCCTTCCTCCCTTTCTTCATGAGCTTTGGTGTTCTCCCTCGTGTTATGAGTAATGCAACAGATGAGTAAAAGCACATAGAATAGTTGTGTAAAATCTACCATAATGACAGATGTCCTTCTCTTCACTGTTGCAGTATTCCTATCCCTCCCTCCTCCCCCTGGCCTTGCTTCTTCTTGGATGATTCTTACCCTACTTCCTTAGGCTGGCATTCCTCCTGGGGCAGTCAGTTCTGAGGATGGTGCACATGTGCATCACTTTCATGGCTGATGTCCGATCACAGCCTACGTGCAACATACCACACACCCTGCAGTAGTAAAGTGTTTTGTATACTGCCCTGCTTACACTTATGAAGGGTATCAGAACTTGTCAGAGATTGGGACGCATGGCTAGGCTTAAAAAGGCCCTTGTGGTCATTAGCCTAGTAAACAGCTATGAACCTATGAACTGATATTGGGCCACCTACGGTGGGGAATTCCCTCATGTTATGAATATTGCAACAGAGAACAGAAGGACATCTGTCATTATGGTAAGATTTTACACAACTATTGTATATCCTGTTTTATAGATAAATATCTCTGTGTTAGAAAAGCAGCAGGCTCAGCTCAGTTCCCTGCCTTGTCATTGTAACAGTTCTGAAGTCCACATTCACAGCACCAACAACATACATGCTCACAGAATATCATCTGAATGAGTAAATGCTTCTGATCTACATGGGCCAAATATGAAGCTCATCAGGAGTGAGTTAGTGCAGTGATTTGAAAATGCAAAACATGATCAGCCTGGTAATAAAACTAGCATTACAGCTGTTGACCATGATGTTTGAACATGGAAGACTGTTAGTGTACCCTAGGAGTTGCATAACGTGCAGGATTTGGGTACCTGGATATTTGTGTCCACTGCAGAAGTCCTTATCAAGGAATACTCTTAAGCTGTTATTTACTAGTGCATGTGAAAGCTATGAAACCTACTGGTGTGACATAACCTAGTTCCATCTGTTGGGTATAGCATAATCACTTTAGTAATGTATCAGTACTGCTGAAGCTGTGATGCTCTGAAATCGTCAGCCTCTATACGTTTTACTTATCCTACACATACACCCATACAGCCTTTCCCTCCCCTCCATCCTTGCTCTGTACTCCTTCTGAGAACACACTTTCTGCTTATATGTTGCAAAACATCTTCAAAGGTACTTCACCTGCTGAATATCCATAAAAGCCAATACATCTTACTGTAGATATGTCTTTCAACAGAAATTCAGAGCAGATATTTCTTAAGTATATCTTACAGCAGGTATGTCTTCCATTGAAATACATACTTGTTGTCTTACATTGGAAGACTTGCAACTTTATGCTTATTTTCTTTTATGTTTAGCACCATTCCAGATACAGTTCTGTTTGATATGTTATATTAAAAAAAATCTTTACTTGGGTAATACAAGATTAAGCTGTCATTAGTAAAGAAAATCTAAATGTTAAATAAATAAATAAATAAATGATGGGACAGTATTGGAACAAAAGCTAACTTTCCAATCGCAATGCAGCAGATCATAACTTTGGAGGTGTTTAATGACAGGCCAGACTCTTGCGTGGATAATAAATAATATTTACCTGGTATCATGGCAACAAAACTTGTATATATCTTAAACTTGGTAAATACTGGTAAGCTGATGAACCAAGCTGCTGTTTGTACTCCTTCCCTCATATTTCATGTGTAACCCTTCCATTTTGTGAACATTTTCTGACTTGGCTTCTTGTTTCTGATACTGGAAAGAATATGAGTAAACCTCAGCCTTCTCCTTAGCAGTAACACCCCAGCCTTGATTCAGTTAATAGGATTGCATACCATCAACTCTATAGTATTAAAATAGTCTCACTCTCACAAGCTGTTACCTCACTCTCTGTTATGACATGTAGGAACCATATTTAACAGCCTTGTAAATCACTAAACTAGGAACAGTAACCTGATTCCCCCCAAAAATGTTTTTAGTTGGTGATCTGGGTAGGGGGTTTCTAGTCAGCTCCAATTCACCTCACTACTCTACACCACCTCCCTCTCAGCCCTATCATATTTCATTTAGTCATTCTGACCTCTAATCCATTTCCTGCCATTCTTGATATTTAAAAGCTATTGTAGCTTGCCTTTGTAATTTATTTCTGCATTCATACCTGCTCACTACCTCAATCCCTATTACTATTCATAGGTGTAGCTAGGGTGGGGTGAAGGGGAAGGGTACCCCGGAAGAAAGGTTTTCTGGGGTGTGATTAGTAGTTGATGATGGGGCAGACTGCAGTGCTAACTTTCAGAAATTATTCAGATTGCAGATGCTGTATTTGGAGTCAGGAGTGCAGCACTTCATGGATGGTACGGTAACTTCTTCTTCTTCCAGCTGTTCCTGTTAGGGGTCACCTCAGTGGATCATCTGTTTCTATTTCTTCCTGTCCCCTGCATCCTGCTCTGTCACACCAACTACCTACATGTCCTCTCTCATCACACCCATATACCTTATCTTAGGCCTTCCTCTTTTCCTCTTACCTGGCAGCTCCATCCTTAGCATCCTTTTCCCAATATACCCAGCATCCCTCCTCAGCACATGTCCAAACCAACACAATCTCACCTCTCTGGCTTTGTCTCCAAACTGTCCAACCTGAGCTGACTCTCTAATATACTGATTCCTAATCCTGTTCATCTTTGTCACACCCAGTGCAAATCTTAACAGCTTTAACTCTGCCACGTCCAGCTCTGACTCCTGCCTTTTTGTCAATGCCACTGTCTCCAAAACATATAACATAGCTAGTCTCACTACCCTCTTGTAGACCTTCCCATTCACTCTTACTGGTACCCGTCTGTCACAAATCACTCCTGACACTCTTCTCCAATCACTCCGCCCTGCCTGTACTCTCTTCTTCACCTCTCTTCCACACTCACTGTTAGTCTGAACTGTTGATCCCAAGTATTTAAACTCATTCACCTTCACCAACTCTACTCCCTGCATCCTCACCATTCCTCTATCATCCCTCTCCTTCACATACATATATTCTGTCTTAGTCCTGCTGACCTTCATTCCTGTCCTCTCTAGAGCATGTCTCCACCTCTCCAGGGTCTCCTCAACCTGTTCCCTACTGTCACAACAGATCACAGTGTCATCTGCAAACATCATAGTCCATGGGGCCTCCTATATGATCGTGTCTGTCAGTTTGTTCATCACCACTGCAAATAATAAAGGGCTAGAGCTGATCCTTGATGTAATCCCACCTCCACCTTAAACACATCCATCACTCCTAACACAGACCTCACCACTGTCACACTACCCTCATACATATCCTGTACCATTCCTACATACTTCTCTGACACTCCCGACTTCCTCATACAATACCACAACTCTTCTCTAGGCACCCTGTCATATGCTTTCTCTAAATCCACAAAGACACAATGCAGCTCCTTCTGACCTTCTCTGTACTTCTCCATCAACACTGTCAGAGCAAACATCGCAACTGTAGTGCTCTTTCCAGGCATGAAACCATACTGCTGCTCACTAATCATCACCTCCTTCTTAACCTAGCTTCTACTACTCTTTCCCATAACTTCATGCTGTGACTGATCAATTGTATCCCTCTGTAGTTACTACTGCTCTGCACATCACCCTTATTCTAAAACATCAGTACCTAAACAGTTCTTCTCCACTCCTCAGGCATCCTCTCACTTTCCACGATTTCATTAAACAATCTGGTTAAAAACTCCACTGCCATCTACCCTAAACACCTCCAGCCTTCCATAGGTATGTCATCTGGACCAACAGCCTTTCCATTCTTCATCCTCTTCATAGTTATCCTTACTTCCTCCTTGCTAATCCACTACACTTCCTGATTCACTATCCCTACATCATCCAATCTTCTCTCCCTCATTCTCTTCATTCATCAGCCCCTCAAAGTTCTCTTTCCATCTGCTCAGCATTCTCTCCTCGCTTATGAGTACATTTCCCTCATTATCCTTTATCACCCTTACCTGCTGCACATCTTTCCCAGCTCGGTCCCTCTGTCTAGCCAATCGGTATAGGTCCTTTTCTCCCTTCTTAGTGTCCAACCTTTCATACAACTCTCCATATGCCTTATCCTTAGCCTTTGCCACATCTCTCTTTGTAATATGCCTCATTTCCTTATACTCCTGTCTACTTTTTTTATCTGTCTGACAATCCCACTTCTTCTTTGCCACCCTCTTTCTCTACATACTCTCTTGTACTTCCTCATTCCACCACCAGGTCTCCTTGTCCTCTTTCCACTGTCCAGATGTCACACCAAGCACCTTTCTAGCTGTCTCCCTTACCAGCTCTGCTGTAGTTACCCAGCTATTCAGTAACTCTTCACTGCCACCTATTCCCTGTCTTAACTCTTCCCTGAACTCCAGCTCACAGTCACCCTTTTTCAGCTTCCACCATTTGATCCTTCTTGATCACTAACGTCATCCTACAGACCACCATCCTATGCTGCCTGACTACACTTTCCTCTGTCACCATATTGCAGTCTCCAATCTCCCTCAGACTGGCCCTCCTACATAGGATATAATCCATCTGTGTGCATCTTCCTCCACTCTTGTATGTCACCCTAAGCTCCTCCCTCTTCTTAAGATATGTATTCACCACAGCCATGCCCATTGTTTTCACAAAATCCACTACATTCTGATCCGACCTTCCTCTCCTTAACACCATACCTACCCACCACTTCCTCATCCCCTCTGTTCCCTTCACCAACATTCCCATTGAAATCCACTCCAGTCACCACGCTCTCACCCTTGGGTACACTCACCACCACTTCATCCAACTAACTCCAAACTTTTTCTTTCTCATCCATCGCATACCCAACTTGTGGAGCATATGCACTAACAACATTCATCATTCATCATCACACCTTCAATGTCTCTTCCCATCCACACCATGTTAGAACAATTTTAACCTGCCTCTGATACATCCAGCCTTACTCCCCTTCTATTTGGTCTCTTGCACCACAATATATCTACCTTCCTTCTCTCCATCATATCAGCTACTTGCTGCTTATACCAGTCATATTGCCGACATTCAAACTTCCTACCCTCACTACCACACTCCTACCCTGCCTCCTCTCTTCTTGCCTTCGGCCATGCCTTCCACCTCTTCTTTCCCTTCTCCTTTGGCCAACAGTAGCCCAGTTTCCACTAACACCCTGTTGGATAACAGTATTCGTGGTAGTTATTGTTAACCCGGACCTCGACCGATCTGGTGTGGAAATCTGTATTGTTGTCCTCATATGTCATTTGGCAAAAGTTTTACACTGGATGCACTTCCTGACGTAACCCTCCCCATTTATCTGGGCTTGGGACCAGCACGAAGAACTGCACTGGTTTGTGTATCCATGGTATGGTAACCTCTTGTTGTATTTTGGTCCATATCTCAGACATAGAACTTTTTGATTTTTTTACTCATGAAGTCAAGTTGAGGGTAACCAAGTGCCAGATGAGCAGCCATGGCTGTGTCGCTATTACTAACCCCCCCCCCCCCCCAGCATTCTCTCTCATTTGATCATTTTCTTATTCATTGTACTGTTATTACTCAGCCGTTAAACTCCCTCCCTGCTTCCCTCCCTCTGTTATACCTCACCAACTCTTTCCCCTACATTGTGTACACAACAGCATAACTAATAGGGTAATCAACTGGCTTCTTCTATAATAATGTAGGCTGACTTGCAATCAACCTAATATTCACTACATCACCCCCCTTAATTTCATTATCTAAAACAAGCAGCAGCCAGTCCACTAGGATGGAAAAACAAATGCAACCAAGTTACAAACATTCCTTAATTCAACATCTAGTCTTACTTTTTTTCTTTTTTCCTGTCTCTACTTGCCAGCTACCACATCCCATTGAGTAAATCATACCTTCACAAAATAGTTCAATCTCAAAACCGCTAATAGTACAGTAGTAGAGCCCCAGATATTTGGACCTAATAACATCGACCTGTTAATTCTAAAGTTGTTGTGTTTTTCGGCTTTTCCCGGTTAGGGGTTGCCACCAGCGGAACTCCGATCCGATAATGATTGACAGTTAATTTTTACGTGCTGAATTGCCAGCTCTAACGCACAACCTTCAACGAAGGTACACCCATTCACGCATGTCTCCCAGCAGAAGATGCTCTAGCTGAGAGTCGAACCGGTCAGCGTCTTACTGTGAGGCAACAACGCTACCACAGCACCACCACCACGGATCTGTATCTACTAAAAAACAAATGTTTAAGATTAGACAAACCAGATATAGCAAACCTGATTGTAAAAATCTAAACACAGGCAAAAATCTAAACAGAACGTTCTTCTAAAATGTTGGGAAGTTCACCCTAATCATGGATCTGCCATACCCAGTACTGTCTTCAGCAATATTAATATACCTGGGATTGCCATACTGGAATGTCATATAAATGCCTGTAGTATGTGGGATAGAATAACAGACCTACATAGCTGGATATCTTTGTATATCTCTGACATAGTCTCAGTGACAGAAATTTGTCTTAAATCACACAAAAAAAACTAAGAAGTACAGCCTCTTGGCTATGAATATTATCCATAATGATCATAATGATGATGAATAACTTTGAAGTCCTAGTATCGACTCAGAAAAATCAGTATGTACAGCAGCATTGTATATATCTCCTAATGCAGACAAATCAGCTTATGAAGACATATTATCCTGGATAACTAAAACATATTAACTTGAAACAATAATCCTCTGAGAACTTAATATTGATTGGCCCAAGTGTACTCACAGAACTATTCACACTGTTATTAATCTATATTGATTCACACCGCTAATACATATGACCACAAGTACAGATAAAGTTAATACAAAAAAAAAAACATTTTGGACTGGATATTAACTACAGACCATGACAAAATTTTCCATGTAGGAGCTATGCCTGACATTATTAGTGATTGTAACCCAATTTTTGTTATAGGGAAACATAACAAAATATATAGAAGCATCCAATATAAAATTATCAAAAATACAACCAAATTCAATAAGGAAACCTTGTCTATCCTTAAGCACAGCAACTGAGGACCATTAAAATGTTATATTCCTAGGTTCATAGGAGATTCTAGGCTAACAGCTTAAGACCCCTTAACAGCCTAGTCAGTGTAACCTGATTTTATCCAATATATGGCCCTAGGGACGTGAGGATGACATCAGTTTCTGCCTGTGCATTTTTGATCTTACAGTTTGCCTTTGTCCATAAGGGACACAGGCACTATCCCAGGTGTGAATTTGTGATTCTCCATCCATTGATCCAAATTGCATTTGAAGAGGGCAATGGAAGGGCTCTAATTAACGTGAATAAGAAGCCTGTTCCCAAAAAAGCGTCAATCTCTGAGACACATATCTGTCTCTCCAGCATGTTTTGTTTGAGTTGCTGACTAAGTTAAGATCCCTAGATCAGGTGATCCTCATGCTGTTTGTCTTGTGGATCTATAGCAGTTCCATCGCATCTGGATTTATGAGTGCCTTGCAGGTCAAGCATAGTTCACCTCTTAATAGTTGGTAGGAGACAGAGTAGAATCATAAGATCATAGGAAGTTACTAGGCTAATGGCCCTAGGGCCCTTAGAAGCCTAGCCAAGTTTTACCCTTATTTTCACGATCAGCACCAATTGCTCTGTCCAGGAGGCACACAGGTAGAATCCCCTGGGGTGAATTTACGGTTACTCATCCAGTCATCCAGATTGCATTTGAAGAGGGTCAATGAGGTGCTCTGTTTGACATGAAGTGGGAGTCCATTCCAAAGGTGTGGTGACCTCTCGGAGACAAATCTGTCCCTCCAGCAGGTTTTTATTAATGTAACATACCAGGTTAAGGTCTTTAGAGTGAGTAACCCGTGTACCATTTGACTTGTAAATATGCAGCATTTCCAATAAAGCAGAGTCAAAGATTGCCTTATATGCAAAGCGTAGATTGCCTCTGAGTAGTCTGTATGAAACAGAATAAAGTGGCAGTGATTTCAGACAATCCACATAGGACAGATGCTGAAAACCTTGAATTTTCCTTGTGAGGAACCTTTGTGGTCTCTCCAATTGTTGCAGGTGCTTGGAAACGTACATACCAAAAGGGGTGTTGTACTTAATTATTAGCCAGATGAGTGAAGAGTACAAAAAAGTTATAACTTCTTTTTTTCTGGATGCAGTGCCCTTACTTATGAGATGAGGAATATAGAATGCCATTCTTACCACTTTGGAGACATGGTGATCAAAGGTAAGGTTGCTGTCAACCTGTGTGCCCAAGTGTCTCACCACTGAGTGCATACTTAGGGTGTTGTTATTGATGAAGTAATTAGCAGGCATGTCACACCTACCAAAAGGGATGATAATACATTTTTTGCATTGTGTCTAAGGCCATGACCTTGGCACCAATCATTTGTTTGTGTAAGACCCTCTTGTAGGATGTTGACATCATTTGGAGATTTTATGATTGCTCCCAGTTTGCAGTCATCAGCAAACTTTGTCAGCCACAGAACTTTAGTTATAGCTTGTACTTTGGAGAAATAGATTCCAAACAGTAGAGATCCCAGGACTGATCCCTGTGGAACATCACTGGTTACAGGTCTGCTGTTGGAGGTGGATTCCCCTATTTTGACTATATGGCTCCTATCAGTGAGGCAGTTAGCAACCCATCTAATGATATAAGGGTTGATACCTGGCTGGGTGAGTTTGTCAATGATGCCTGAGTGGGGGATAGTGTCAAAAGCCTTGGCTAAGTCTAGGTAGGCTGTATGCACAGATTTCCCCTCATCCAAGACCTGGGTGACTGTCTTGAAGAAGTCCACTAGGTTTAATAGGCATGATCTCCCTCTGACAAATCCAAACTGAGTAGGGTCAAGTGTTTGGAGATTACCTATATTTTTTTTGATAAGGTCCACAATGATTTAATCCATGGCTTTGCAGATAAGGATAGTCAGGCTAATAAGTCTATAGTTCCTGGGGTCAGGAAGCACCACGTTTGCACAAGGGGATAACGGTGGCCATTTTCCATTCAGCTGGGACAAAGCCGGTGCTAAGATTATGATTAAAAAGAGTACAACATGATATTGCTATTTCTTGTTTGAGCCCATGTAGGATGCAACCTGGGATGTTATCAGGTCCCATAGGTCCATGTTTTTGGCCTTAGATAGGGCATTTATGACGTGCTCTTTAGGGATACAAGGTAGAATACAGGTGGTAGTGATGTCATTGGGTATGTGTGGTGGGGAGTGAAGTTTTCACAGAACCTGTCGGCTAACAGGTTAGCTATGTCCACAGGCTTGGTATATGTGGTATTATTAACTACCAATTCAGCACAAATCTGGGCCTTTCCTTTTACGTTACAGATGTAACTAAAGAACACCTTATGGTTGTCCTTAATTGAGGAAGCTAATTTGGATTCATAGGTTCATAGGTGTGTACTAGGCTAATGTCCCTGGGGCCTTTACAAGCCTAGTCCGTAGAAGTGCCTTGGCATTGTGCCGCCCATCATAAGTTCCTAGTGCCTCTGTCAAGTAGAGCCACCTGAGTGATCCCTGGGGTGAACTTTCTATTCCCCATACATTCATCATGATTTTGCTTTAAGAGGGCTAGTGAGCTGCTCTGCTTGACATGTATGGGAAGTCTATTCCGAAGCATGGGTAGTCTCTGGGTTATGAACCTGTCCCTCAAGCATGCTCTGTTGATTGTGGTAATGAGGTTGAGGTCTCTGGAGCATGTGGTGCAGAGTGATTGGGAATTCTTTAGATGTAGCATTTCTGACAGAGCTGGGTCAGACATGGCTTTGTAAGTCAAGCAGAGATCACCTCTTAGTAGACGATATGAGACAGAGAATAGCTGGAGTTTTTTGAGTCTGTCCATGTAGGACATGTCTTTGAGACCTAGAATCCTCTTTGTGAGGTACTTTTGTGGCCGCTCCAGCTGTTGCAGGTGTCTAATGAGATACATGCCAAATGGGGCATTCTGTAGGATGTCTCCATCACTTGGGGAGTTAATAATGGCTCCCACCTTGCAGTCATTTGTGAATTTGGTCAGCCAGACTCCCTCTGTGTTGGCCTGGACTTCTGAGAAGTAGATGCCAAACAGGAGAGGACCCAGGACCGATCCCTGTGGGACTCCACTCATGACTGGTTGGCAGTCTGACTTGGAGTCCGCTACTTTCACACTGTGAGTTCTATCTGTGAGCCAAGTTGCAACCCACCTAACGATATAGGGGTTGATGCCTAGTTTCCTGACTTTATCAATAATTCCTGAGTGAGGAATGGTGTCAAAGTCCTTGGCCAGATCAAGGTAGGCTATATGAACTGCCTTACCTTCATCCACTGCTCTGGTGACTGACTCACAGAAGTCAACCAGGTTGAGCAGACATGATCTACCTTTCACAAAACCAAATTGCGTGGGATCTAGAATTTG
The DNA here is from genome assembly GCF_019279795.1 of Protopterus annectens. Lineage (NCBI taxonomy): Eukaryota > Metazoa > Chordata > Ceratodontiformes > Protopteridae > Protopterus > Protopterus annectens. Next base: position 1,510,710,480 of record NC_056746.1, read on the forward strand.
GAAGTTCCCTATATCCTTGTTAATTAGGTCCACAATTATGCGCTCCATAGCCTTACATATCAGACTTGTTAGGCTAACGGGGCAATAATTTCCAGGGTCTGTAGTTGTTCCTCCTTTATGGAGAGGGGATGACTGTAGCAGTGTGCCATTCAGTAGGGACAAAGCCTGAGGTGAGGCTGTGAGTGAACAGAGCACACAGATGTGGTGCCAGTTCACTTTGTAATTCATGTAGAACACAGCCAGGGGTATTGTTGGGTCCCATGGAAGTTACATTCTTGGCCTTAGACAATGCAGCTTTAACCTGTGCTGCAGTAATGTTGGGTGCCTGGCATTCTTCTGGTATTGTGATTGGTCCTTTGGGGGGAGAGGGGTAAAATTGGCACTGAATCTGTTAGCCATAATGTTGGCAATATCTGTTGGCTCAGTATAGGAGGTACCATTGTGCAGTAGCTCAGAGCAAATCTGTGTTATGCCATGGATATTCTTGATATAACTAGAGAAGGCTTTGTGGTTGTTTTTAGTGTCTGCTGCAATTCTGCCTTCATAGCTAGCTTTGGAGGTTTTGATGAGGGATCTCAACTTTTTGTTGAGGCTACTAAGGGAATTTTTCCAGTGTTGTGACTTCACCTTTTTCTGCAACAGTTTCTTCCTTCTGTTGTAGAGTTTATTAATGGCAGGGGGACCAACAGACTGGCTTCCTTTTTTTGTAGCAGAGCATCTTGGTTCTTTTGGGTATGGCTAGTTCCATGCATTTATGTACGTGTTCGTGCAGTGCATTTGTGTATAATTTGGCAGTCATGCATCTATTTTCCATTGGCATGGGTGCAGTAAGTTAGCCACCTCTGTTTTTAGGAGTCCAAAGTCAACTTTGCAGAAGTTTTTCATGTGTGGATACCTTTGCAGGGGGTGTGGGAGAGAGTTGGATTTCCATGTTGATTAGTTTGTGGTCTGATATCACCAGGGAGGAATTGACTATTGGTGTAGAGCAACGGTTGCCCATGTTAGTAATAATCGGGTCAAGGATGTTGCTTCCTGTAGTGAGGGTAAGAATAAGCTGGTCCAGGGCATTGGAATTGTTGAATTCCAGGAAGCGTTGGGCCAGTGCATTGGTGCATGAGTAGTTTTCCCTGCTGATGGAGGGGTAGTTGAAGTCCCCTAGTATGAGAGTGTTGGGTTGGATCTTAATAGTTTCTAGGGTGCTTAGGAATGTGGAGTGAGAGTCTTGGGACATGGCTGGGTACCTATAGCAGGCTACAACCTGAATTGGCGTCTTATCCAATGTTAGTTGTACTTGGAATATCTCAGATGTGTTATGCTGGGCTACTAGTCTGGAGGTGTACATATCCTTTATGAATATGGAGACACCACCACCTTTGGAGCTTCGGTCCATGTTCTGGGGCCAAATGGTGTGGAATGAGTTACAGCCTGGTAGCGCAGGGGTGCTTTCTGCTGCTTTAAACCAGGTCTCCGTTACAGCACAAATGTTGATGTTCTCCATTTTGAGGAGTGCTTTGAGCAAGTATATCTTGAGATTTAGACTTCTAGCATTGAGCAGCATGACCCTCAGATTGCATTTATTTATAGCTGTTATGGTGGTAATTTGGTCTTTGGAACACCGCCTAAAAAGGCACTATAGGGGTGGCAAGAGCCTTAGCCAGTACCTGGAAACCCAGGGATGACAGATGCAGGCCATCTCTAGCAAAGCATCGAGGTCTGTCAATCATGTCATCCCAAGCGTATCCCCTTAGAATGACACCAGAAACTTAGCCAATTGTTGAAATCAGTCATTTTCTGTTTGTACTGTGGTATCATTCTGGGCAATGGTAGGATGCTGCTCAGGGCTAAGGTCATACCTGCCTGGGCCACATAATCCGAGAGCTCCACCATGCCTCTTTTCATGTAGTCCAGGGAAGTGCATCCCAGGTCATTCACACCCACATGGACAATGACAGAGTCATACTTGTATTTGTTGTGGAGTGGAGTGCGTGCTTTATGTGTCGGATTCTGGCACCTGATAGACAGCTGACCATTACCTTCTCCTTATTCAACCTAGTGAGTGTGACATCAGTGTGCCTCACTATTGAGTCACCTATGATTATTGTGTTGGGCAAGCTGTTTTGCCGTAGGGGCTTAGGTTGAGGGGCACACTGTGTAGGTGAGCTATGTGTCTTGTTATTTGTGCTGTGTTGTGGTGGTCGAGTGCGTTTCAGCCTTGGAGGTCTCTGCTGTTTGGGTAGATAGGTTTGCTTTGGAGGACTTCAGAAGAAGTCTTATTTGCTTGTTTAAGCTGAGGAGGGAGTGTTTCCTGTTTAGGACTTGCTCCTTTTCACTCTTAGATAACAATTTCTTTCTCTTATAGTAAAGCCTGTTAAAGGCAGTTGCCCATCAGGCAGGTTTGCTCTTCCTTGAGAAGCTTGTTTTGGTCCTCTCAGGTATGACCGAGTCAATGCAGTTATAAAGATGTTTGTGTAAAGGAGTTCCATCTGAGGGGGGAGGTGCAGTAAAGCTATTTATACCATCCTGTAAAAGGTTATAATCTGCTTTGGAGATGTTTTTTAGTTTAGTTGCTGCTGTGTGGGGGGGGGGGGGGGTCAGGTGTGATAGTTACTTTGAATGAGACTGATTTGTGGTCAGATCTCACTAGGGAAGACCTCTTAGTGGAGATTCTACAGTGGTCCCCCATACTGGTAAGCACCAGATCCAGGTGGTTGACACACCTTGTGGGGTGTCAACCAGCTGGTCCAGGGCATTGGAGTTAATGAAGTCGAGGAACATTTGGGCAAGTGAGTTAGAGCATGAATAATTTACTCACTCAATGGATGGGTAGTTAAAGTCACCCAAAACCATAGTGTTCGGATGTATCTTGATAGACTCAACTAGATCCAACTAGGCAGAGTGGGTGTTCTGATTCATGGAGGGGGTCCTGTAGCTGGCAATGACTTGAATAGGTGTCCTACCAACAGTTAATTGCACCTGAAGTATCTCCAGGGAATCATACTGTTTAACCACTCTGGAGGTGTATTTATGTTTAATGAATATCGATACACCACCTCCATTAGTTTTCATGCCTTCAGTTTGTGATCTGAGCGGATGGAAGGAGGTGTTGCCCGGTATGGATGGGGTGCTCTCCACAGCCTTGAACTAGGTCTCCGTGACTGCACAAATTTCTGTGTCTTCCAAGGTGAGGACTGCTTCCAGTGAGTGCAGTTTCATGTTAAGACTGCTAGCATTTAGCAGCATAACCTTGAGATTGTTTTTAGATGAAGTTTTTACATTGGGAATTTTCTCGTTGAGACACTGCATAAAAAAGGCACTATGGGGGTGGCAATAGCCTTAGCCAGTAGCCGAAATCCCAGGAGTGACAGATGAAGATCATTTCTGGCAAAGCATCGGCTGACAAATACTGCATCCCTTTAGAATGACACCAGAATCTAAGCTAATTATTGAAGTCAGTCATTTTCTCTTTGAATTGAGGCATCATCCTAGGTGAAGATAAGTGCTGCTTAAAGCTAGAGACATACCTGCCTGAGACACATAGGCTGAGAGTGCAGTCATTTCTGTCTTCATACAGTCCAGAGAGGTACATCTCAAGTCATTCACACCAACATGGACTATGACATAGTCATAACAGTACCTGTTTTTGAGAGCCTTGAGTGTATGTGTGATATGGCAGATCCTGGCACCTGACAGAAAGCTTACTATAACCTTCTCCTTATCCAGCCTGATGACAGGGACATCTGTGTGTCTCATGATGGAATTACCTGTGACTAATATGTTTGGTTTTGTGTTTTGCCTTAAGGGCTTGACAGGTGAGACACTGGTGTATGCGATATTATGTGTATTGTATTCTGCAGAGGAAGTATTATGTGTAGTGTGTTTGTGTTTTTGTTTGGGAGGTCTCTGGTGTTTAGGTATGTTTCTGGTGAGGACCTCCGCATATGTAGGTGTGTGTGATGTGTGTTTGGGTGGAGTAGGAAGTGAGGTGTGCATAATGACAAACTGCTCACTGTCATGTGTACTGACTGGTGTGTGACAGAGCATGGATTCAAGGTTGTTAATATAGTTACAGCTCTCACATGTTGAGTTTGGACTAGGAGAAGAGGGATAGAAGTTCTTTAGTCTATCTGCATAGGATATGTTGTTTACACCCTGTATTTTCTTTGTGAATAACCTCTAAGGTTGCTCCAGCTGCTATAAATGCCTTGTCAACTACATGCCAAATGGCGTGTTGTACTCAATTATTGTTTTAATGAGGGCTGAGTATAGCAGGACTATAATTTCCTTGGATCTGGATGCCATACCTTTACTTATAAGTTGCGCTACATAGAAGGATTTCCTCTCCTCTGTGGACACAAGGTGTTCAAAGCTCAGGCTACCATCTACCTGTGTACCTAGATCTCTTACTTCTGAGTCTACTCTTAAGACTCTGCTATTGATGTTGTAACTTGGAGGGGTATTTGACTTCCCAAAGGGTATAGTAATGCATCTTTTCACATTTAGTTTTAGGCCATGGTTCTGGCACCAGTCATTTGCCTGATCTAGACCCTCTTGAAGGATATTTACATCACTGGGAAATTTTATTTTATTTTGTGACTGTGAAATTCAGTGACTGCCCCCAGCTTGCAGTCATTGGCAAACGTTGTCACCCAGAGGTCTTCCACATTAGCCTTGACATCAGAGAAGTACATTCTGAACAGGAGTGGTTCCAGCATTGAGCCCTTTGGCACACCTCTAGTAAATGGAGTCTTGATGGATATGGATTTCACCCCTTTTAATCATGTGTCCTTTTTGAGCTATCTGGCTATTCATCTGATGACATAGGGATTTATACCCCATTTTGTGAGGTTATTTATAATATCTAAGTGAGGAATTATGTCAAATGCCTTGGCCAGGTTGAAGTAAGTAGTATGTACTGTTCTACCCTCGTCCGTGGTCTTAGTGACTTTTCTCAAAAGAAATTCACCAGATTCAGTAGAAATGACCTGTCCTTGACAAAGCAGAATTGCATCAGGTCCAGTATTTGGAGGTTCATAGGTTAGTACTAGGCTAACTGCCCTGGTTTCCTACGTCATTATTTATCAGGTCCATGATTATTCTTTCCAGGGCCTTTTATATATAAGACGTCAAACTTATGGGTCTGTAATTTCCTGGGTCAGTAGATGGTCCCCCTTTATGCAGAGGGATGACTGGTGCTGTCATCCACTCTATTGGGACAATGCCAGTTCAGAGGCTGTGGTTAAATAGAGAATTGGCCTGTTAAGTCCTGATTTAAGTTGTTTAAGAGGAAACCTCTTATATCATCAGTCCCCATTGAAGCCATGTTTTTATTGAGCACAGAGGCAACCTGTTCTTTGGTGATAATTGGCAGTGGAGTAGTGGAGAGTATTCTTGGGTAAGAACTGGGGGTGATGGGAAGGTGAAATATGAGGTGAATTTGTTGGCAAGCAGATTTGCTATATCTTCTGGTTGAGTATAGGTGATGCACTCTACAGTTAATTCCACACATTGTTGTGTAACAATAGCTTTGGATGCTGTTTTTACCTCAAAGTCTGCTTTCAGAGACTTGACTAGTTCTCTGCTTGGCTTGTTTAGACTAATGTGGGACTTTCTGCTGTGTTGTGCACATTCCCTCCCTCCCTACCTCTTGACAGGGATTTCCTTCTTTCATTGTACAACCTGTTAATATTAGGGGTCTGCTAGTGTGGCTTGTTTTTGCAGTTTGTCTTGAGTTTATTTCAGTCTGGTGCTGCTGTTTCTATTCAGTTATTTATATGGTTGTAAAGGGATTTTGTGTATGCCTCTGCACAGGTTTCTTTGTTTTCTGGATTTGGGGGTGTTTGGAAGCTAGCTACTCTGTCTCTTAATAGGGTAATTTATGTTACAGAAGTTCTTAAAATTTTGGAGCTTAGGTGAGGGAAATAGTTTTACCTTTATTTCAAGGGAGACTGCTTTGTGATCTGACCTTACCTTAGTGACATCACACTTGTGGTGGAGGGTGCATTTCTCCCCCTTATATGTAAGTACCAGATCTATCATATTTGTTCCCTTTGTAGGAGTGCAGACTACCTGCTCCAGGGCATTTGAATTAAGAAAGTCAAGAAATCTTTTGGGTCTGCATGTTAGTGGTCATGTATGCCTCCCAATTAATGGGGGTGTACTTAAACTCACCCATGAGTATGGTATTGGGCTAGATGGTGAGTGATTCTAGTAACTTCAGATATTATGTATCCTGGTTCACGGTTGGGGATCTGTAGCTAGCAAGAGTATGGTAATGGGTTCTTCCCATAGTTAGTTGGGCATGGAGTAGCTCAAGCATGTCATATTGTTTGACCGAGGTGTGCTTATCCTTTATGAAGATAGGTACACCTCTGCCTTTTGCTCTTTCATGTTCAGTGGGTGGTCAGAACATATAAAAGGCATTGTAGCCAAGTACTGCCAGAGCGCTTTCCATGACTTTGAACATTGTTCCAGTAACTGCACAGATGTCAGCATTCTCCAGGGTGAGGAGAGCTTCTAGTTAGTGCAGTTTCTTGTTTAGATCATGCAGTAGCTCAGTTCTACTTGTGAACCAACAGCTGAAGGGGAACGTTTGAATAGGGCTTTTTAGCTATGCTTATAGTGATCTGCATGTCTATGATCCTATAAACAAAACCTTCCTTTCCATATGAATCATCCTAGCACATCAACACAGGAGAAGAGTTACGTAAATCAAATCCTGCACCATGATTTATGCCAGATATAAAAAAGAAAATGCATAATGGAGGCAAACCATGCAAAACTGGTATTTAGAAAAAAAAAACAGTAAACAATCTGCAACAATATCATCACATATGAAACCTAAGCAAAAATACAATCCTAACTTCTAAGCAATTGTATTGTAATAATCTAAGGAAAACCAGAGTATAACCCCAAAACCATTAAAAACCATAACCCTGCCCTTTCACAGATACAATGCATAATGTTAAAATGTTGCTAACACGGTGCACCCAGTACATCAGAAAGTGATGTGTACACTATCAATAGTACCTTCTAATATCTCAAAATAGCTGCACCAGCCATTGCATGCCCAGTATCTGTACATAAGTTCATAGGTGTGTACTAGGCTAATGGCCCTGGGGCCTTTACAAGCCTAGCCATAGGATTTACCTGGCATAGTGCCACCTGACCTTAGTTCCCACTGCCTCTGTCGAGTAGAGCCACTGGAGTTATCTCCAGGGTGAATTTTCTGTTTCCCATCCACTCATCAAGATTTCTCTTGAAGAGGGTCAGCGAGATGGTCTGCTTGATGTATGGGAAGTCTATTCCAGAGCATGGGCAGTCTCTGGGTTATGAACCTGTCCCTCCAGCATATTCTGTTAATTGTGGTAATGAGGTTGAGGTCTCCGGAGCGTGTGGTGTGGAGGGATTGAGATTTCTTTAGATGTAGCATTTCTAACAGAGCTGGTCAGATATGGCTTTGTAAGTCAAGCAGAGATCGCCTCTAAGTAGGCGATATGAGACAGAGAATAGTTGGAGTTATTTGAGTCTGTCCATATAGGACACGTGTTTAAGGCCTAGGATCCTCTTTGTGAGGTACTTTTGCAGCCTCTCCAGTTATTGCAGGTGTCTAGTAAGGTACATGCCAAGTAGGGCATTATACTCCATGATTGGCCTAATCAGGGAAGAGTAGAGAGAGACAACGACCTCTTTCTTCCTGGATGCAAAACGCTTAGTAATGAGATGTGGCACATAGAAGGACTTTCTGATGACAGTGGCAATGTATTGATCAAAAGAGAGGTTGCTGTCAACCTGTGTTCCCAGATCTCTTATAACACCTTCTGTGTTCAGTGGACTACCATCAATGTGGTAATTCATGGGAACGGGGTTTTTCCCAAAGGGGATGATGACACATTTTTTGGCATTGAGCTTAAGGCCTTGGTTCTGACACCAGTCGTTGGTCTCAGTGAGGCCATTCTGTAGGATGTCAACATCACTTGGGGAGTTAATAATAGCTCCCAAGTGGCAATCATCTGTAAAGTTTGTCAGACAGAGTCCCTTCGTGTTGGCCTGGACTTCAGAGAAGTAGATACCAAACAGGAGAGGACCCAGGATCGAACCCTGTAGGACTCCACTCGTGACTAGTCGGCAGTCTGAATTGGAGTCAGCTACTTTCACACTGTGGGTTCTATCTGTAAGCCAGTTTGCAACCCACCTAGTGATATAGGGGTTGTTGCTTAGCTTAGTGAGTTTTTCTATGATTCCTGAATGGGGAATGGTATCAAAAGCCTTGGCCAGATCAATGTAGGCTGTATGAACCACATTGCTTTCACCCACAACTCTGGTGACTGACTCATAGAAGTTGGCAGGCATGATCTACCCTTCACAAAACCAAACTGTGTGGGATCAAGAGTTTGGAGATTCTCTATATCCTTGTTTATTAGGTCCATGATGATGTGTTCCATAGCTTTGCATATCAGGCTCGTCAGTCTAATGGGGCAATAGTTCCCAAGGTCTGTAGTCGCTCCTCCTTTGTGGAGAGGGATGACTGTAGCAGTGCACCATTCGGTAGGGGCAAACCCTGAGGTGAGGCTGTGATTGAACAGGGCACACAGGTGAGGTGCCAGTTCATTCTGTAGTTCATGTAGAACACAACCAGGGATATTTGTCATGTCCCATAGAAGCTGTATTCTTGGCCTTGGACAGTGCTGTTTTAACCTGTGCAGCAGTAATACTGGGTGGCTGGCAGTCTACTGGTATTGTGATTGGTCCTTTGGGGGGGAGGGGTAAAGTTGGCACTGAATCTGTCAGCCAGTATACTGACAATATCTGTTGGCTTGGTATAGGAGGTACCATTTTGCAGCAGCTCAGAGCAAATCTGGGTATTGCCGTAAAGATTCTTTACATAACTGTAGAAGGCCTTGTGGTTGTCTTTATCTGTTGCAATTCTGTTTTCATAGCTAGCTTTAGAGGATTTGATGAGGGATCTCAAATTTTTGTTGAGGCTGATAAGGGAGTTTTTCCAGTCTTGAGACTTCACCTTATTCTGCATCAGTTTCCTCCTTCTGTTGTACAGTTTGTTTATGGCAGGGGACCACCAGATTGGCTTCCCTTTTTTGGATGAGAGCATCTTGGTTCTATTGGGTATGGCGAGATCCATGCATTTGTGTAGGTGTTTGTACAGTGCATCGGTGTATGATTCCGCAGTCATACAACTATTCTCCATTTGCATGGGTGCCGTGAAGTTAACCATCTCTGTTTTTAGGAGCCCAAAGTTAGCTTGGAGAAGTTTTTCATGGTTGGGGGGGATGTGGATTTCCAAAGTGATTAGTTTGTGGTCGGATCTAACCAGGGAGGAGCTGACTGTTGGTGTAGAGCAGCAGTCGCCTATGTTAGTAATGACCAGGTCAAGGATGTTGCTACCTTTAGTGGGGGTAAGAACTAGCTGGTCCAGGGCATTGGAGTTAATGAACTCCAGGAAATACTGGGCAAGTTTATTGGTACATGAGTAGTTTTCTCAGTTAATGGAGGGGTAGTTGAAGTCGCCTAGTAAGAGGGTGTTAGGTTGGACCCTGATATTCTCCAGGGTGCTTAGGAACGTGGAGTGTGAGTCTTGGGACATGGTTGGGGACCTATAGCAGGCTATAACCTGAATCGCTGTCTTTCCCAATGTTAGCTGCACCTGGTGTATCTCTGATGCATTATGTTGGGCTTCCAGTCTGGAGGTGTGCGCATCCTTTATGAATATGGAAACACCACCTTCTTTGGAGCTTCGGTCCAAGTTCTGGGGCCAAAAGGTATGGAATGAGTTATAGCCTGGTAGTGTAGGGGTACTTTCTGCTACCTTGAACCAGGTCTCTGTTACAGCATAAATGTCGATGTTCTCCATTTTAAGGAGTGCTTCGAGTGAGTACATTTTGAGATTTTAGACTTCTAGCATTGAGCAGCATTGCCCTCAAATTGCATTTGTTTGTAGCTGTTACGGTGGTAATTTGGTCTTTGGAACACCACCTAAAAAAGGCACTATAGGGGTGGCAAGAGTCTTGGCCAGTATCCAAAAGCCCAGGGGTGACAGATGTAGGCCATCTCTGGCAAAGCATCGAGGTCTGTCAATCATGTCATCCCAGGCAGACAGATACTGGATCCCCTTAGAATGACACCAGAAACTTAGCCAATTGTTGAAATCAATCATTTTCTGCTTGTACTGTGGTATAATTCTGGGTGATGGTAAGATGCTGCTCAGGGCTAGGGTCCTACCCACCTGGGCTACATAATCTGACAGCTCCTCCATGTTTCTTTTCATGTAGTCCAGGGAGGTACATCTCAGATCATTCACACCCACATGTACAATGAGTCATATTTGTACCTGTTGTTGAGAGACCTGATTGCGTGCATTATGTGACGGATCCTGGCACCTGACAGGCAGCTGACTGTTACTTTTTCCTTATTCAACCCAGTGAGTGGGACATCAGTATGCTTCACTATTGAGTTAGCTATGACTAGTGTGTTGGGCATGCTGTTTTGCCTTAGAGGCTTTGGTTGAGTGCACACTGTTTAGGAGAGTTATGTGTCTCGTTATTAGTGCTGTGTTGTGGTGGTCGAGTGTGTTTCTGCCATGGAGGTCTCTGCTGCTTGAGTAGATTTTTATTAAGATCCACCGCGAAGGTGGGTGTGTGGTTTGTGTTTTTATGTGAAGGTGGTGCTGGTATGTGTTCTTGAGGGCTATGTGTTCCATGTGGTGTGGTTGGTGCAAGTGTTGACCTACTCCTGCTTGACCAGCTATGCCAGTCTTGGCTGGAGAGTGCGTGACTTCCAATTTAGATGTATAAGTGCATATCTCGCAAGTCTGAGTGTTGGGAGGTAAGAGGAGAGGGTTGTCGGTGTACATGAGGCAGTTGCTACATTGCCTCAGGATGCTCAAGTTCACCAGGTTAATTAGGAGAATCACAGGGAACTGACCTTTAGACATGTCTGGAGGGGTGGGCACAAGTACTGGATCTGTTTCCTTGTAGATCATTTTGTGCTGGTAGCACGTTTGTGTGCTACAATAATTGCTACAAGAAGTCTGGTAAAGTGCTAGACTAATAAGCTAGTATAAGTGCAGGAGAGAAGAGAAATAGTAAATCTAAAGGATAAATTGAAGAGCAGACTTTGGCACTGCTCAGGAGCTTACAAACAGTCCTGGATGCAACATGTCTGTATCTGGACTAGACTAGTTACAGGAAAAGCAGGAAACAAGCGCAAACATGAGCTTTTAAACCAGAAAGTTGAGAAAGAGATGGAAAAACTGCCCAAACGGCCAATCATTTTTATTTTATTTATTTTACATTTGTTGACTGGGCTAGTCCGACTGGATATATGTCCATTTTCAGCAGAGGCCTGGGGCGTAAAGCTCCAACAGTGAACATGATAACTACAATTTCTGGGCCAGGCACCACTCTTCTTGTGGTAGATAGGCTACCTAGTGCTTACCACTCCCACTGATAAGCTAGAAGGCTTCCCTCCAACACATAAAGGCATGGGGGGCTCAGAAGCTTACAGACAGTCTTGGATACAGCAGATCTGTATCTGGACTAGACTAGTTACAGGAAAAGGGGGAAACAAGCACAAACATGGGCTTTTAAACCAGAAAGTTGAAAGAGATGGAAAAAACTGCCCAAACGGCCAATAAACCACAGTTTCTGGGCCAGAAACCACTCCTCTTGTGGCAGATAGGATACCTAGTGCTTAAAACTCCACTGATAAGCTCGAAGGATTCCCTCCAACACAGAAAGGCTTGGGGCTCAGAAGCTTACAAACAGTCCTGGATACAGCAAATCTGTATCTGGACTAGACTAGTTACAGTAAAGGGGGGAAACAAGTGCAAATGTGGGCTTTTAAATCAGAAAGTTGAGAGAGATGGAAAAACTGCCCAAATGACCAACGACTACAATTTCAGGGCCAGAAACCACTATTTATGTAGTAGATAGGCTACCTAGTGCTTACCACTCCCATTGATAAGCTAGAAGGCTTCCCTCCAACACAGAAAGGCTTGGGGGGCTCAGGAGCTTACAAACAGTCCTGGATACAGCAAATCTGTATCTGGACTAGACTAGTTAAAGGAAAGACAGGAAACAAGCTTAGAATTTTTTTTTTTTTTTTTTTTTTAGTAAAGTGGAAAAGGAGACAGCAGGAACAGAAGATAATTCAAGGTTAAGAACCTAAGTGCGTTGGCCTTCTCAAATGTTTTCTGTGTATTAGGTAGAATGGGCTAATGACACTAGACTGGGAGGAGTGTCCCCGATCAAATTTATAGTATGGGCGAGCAACTGCAAAGCCACCAAGTATAAGAATAAGACACTGATAGGATAGGCGGGTGGGAAACGTTTTGCAGCTGTTAGCAGCAGACACTAAATGAAAGTTTTAAGCAGATAAAGGAGCAAGGAGACTTTAGAGAATGCTTTTAACTGCAAACAAATCAGTTATATGATACCTGACCAGAACACAGAAACCTCATAAAAAAGCACAAAAGCACAGATAGAGCACTCACAAACAGAAAATACAACTCTCAGTATGAAAAAGCAGTCTGCAGAAAAGTAATTCAGTAAAAATGCAATTAGAGTAGTGATACAGTATCTAGCAATGAAAAATACAGTTAAAACAATATAAAACAGTACATAAATGCAGTGAAACAGTAAAAAAGCTTTATAACAGTGCTCTTGGAATCTTAAGGAATTTCTGCTTAGTCCCAGTGATGAGTCACAAATTCCACAGCCTGGTAAATACAAGCACAGTCCCTTACAGACACAGGGTTTATATACCAGAAAGGATGGAAGAATCTGGAAGCTCAAATTACTACTCAGTCCTACTAACCCATGCTGTTACACCAATCACTCGTGCTAGGAAAGGTCAGGAAACCCTGTTACTCTCAATAATAATGAAGACAACACACTATCAGCAGAAAATAGCTGCCAGAAACACAGGAAACTCAATAAACCAAACTACCATGCCTGGACAACAGCAGGCCACTATCAAGATTATCTGAGTAGAACACAGACACCTCACTAAATGCACAGAAAGAGCACTCACAAACAGAAAATACAAGTCTCAGTATGAAAAAGTAGTTTACAGTTTAGTAATTCAGTAAAAAAACGCAGTTACAGTAATGCACACTATTACATCTGCTAGCTGTAGCCACTAAATGAAAGTTTTAAACAGATAAAGGTGCAAAGAGACCCTAGAGAATGCTTTTAGAAAATGTAGTCCCCAACCTCTAGCGAAAATCCCATGCTTTGTTTGTGTCTTTCGGCTTTTTCCAGGTTAGGGGTTGCCACTGCGGAACTCCGGTCTGCTAATGATTGGCAGTAGATATTCCTTTAAATATAGGTGGCAAGTTGGTTGAAATGGAAAGTTACAGACTGTAGCCATCTTGTCACCTCTGTCTAAAATATTTGAAAAAATGTGCTTACCAGTGGTGGCTCGTGCCATCGGACTGCAGGACTGCAGCCCTCCCAGCAAAAAAGTTTGAACATTTATTTTATATTCACTAAAACAGTGAGTTTAAATATTTTATTTATATCTGTGCTCCATGCCTCTAGCGACTGTGAGTCCGACTCGCAAAGTACTCGAACTGTGCGTGCTTGTCGAGTTCCGGGTTTTTGTTTTTTAATTTAGTGTTTACTTTTTTATTTAAATGTGTGGACTGTGGGCAAAGCAGTCTAGATTAACGAGAAGGCATCAGTGTGATGCCCAGAAGTCTAGGCGGTTTAACCTCACAAAAAATTAGAAGGGGGGTCACACTGCCACGTCCGCAGTCACGTACATGATGTGGACGGCTTGATGGCTACTGATTGGTTCTCGCTCTCTTCTCAAAAAAGGGAGGGAGAAACAATCAGATCAGTATTAATAGCCTGTAGGCTGTAGCACAATATGTTGATTAACTGTGTTACAGAGCTCAGATCGGTTAGTAAAACTAACTCTATTCAAGTCACTGACTCTATTCAAGAAAAATCTCGACGAGTGGATGGGAGATTGTAGGTTTACCCCGGGGGTCATCTCTGTGTCACTACTAGACAGAGGCATAGTAAACTAAACCCTAAAAGGGCATAGTATTCTCATCCTAAGGGGTGGTGTAAGCCACATACACTCTGGCTAGGCTTATAAATGCCCTAGGGCAGATAGCCTAGTACGAACCTATGAACCTATAATTAAAAAAAAAAACTTTCTTTTTTTTCGGCTTGCCTGCAGTGTTGTTGTTGCCTTGCTTTGCTGGTAGTTTGCTTAGCAAGTTAGCAGCAGTCACTGAGTGACAGAGAGAGAGAGAGAGAGAGAGACTTTCTTCATGAAAGAGACTGAATTAAACTGACTGAGGTAGGCACTAGGCAGATGCATACAGTGCATAGTTGCTGCTATGAGAGTATTGTCATCTGAATTTCTTGCTGTATTGTTGTATTCTATCTGTTTTGTTTAACCAGTTTAAGTTGCAGTTTTCTAAATCACATTTTATCTGTTGTTTCCTAACCAATTTAAACGTGTTTTCCAAATTACCTTAGGAGTTATTATCACGATGTGTGTGTCACCCTGGCCTACCATCACATTGATGTAATATACAAATATTGTGTGGCAACTATTCCTATTTTCTCCTCAGTGTAAACACTATATGTCATTTGTGCCAGTGCCTGTTGATGGACTGCTGACTTAAATCTGTGCTTGCTTTTTTATATGTGAAACAATTAAATATAAAGTTGTTTGCTAGCAGCAACCTCTTCATTAGTTACCGATCTCTTTAATGTGGAATTATTTAGATGACTTTTACTTCTTTAGAGATTGTGCATATTTACTGATACTAGCGGACTGTAGAAGTTGGAGTAGACTTTTATGATGGAAATGTTCTGAATTGGGTAGTTTTGTCATTATTGGTGCATGCATTTTGTTTCATTGTTTACCGTAAAAAATTTTAAAACAATAAATTTAAAACGCCCTCTAAAACTACTTTATTGTACAAGGAATATAATTTAATACAGTCAGGAAGGTGTATCAAAGAACGTGTATGTTTCATGTGCAAGGGGCCTGTGATTTGAAAACAGCCCACAGTTAATCTTTATCTGCCACTGGCAAAATGTATTTTCTTTGAATGTGGGTTTCAATGCTGTTTTAATGAATGTGAGTTTCAAGGCCAGAGAGGTTTTAATGCTAAGTCTATTTTCATTGTGAGACTGCATTGCTTTGTTTAGCAGATATCTGTTAATGTTTGTGCTGTAAAATGCAAAATAAAACTTTCAAATGAAATCCAAATCATTGCAGAAGTAAAGCAGTATGCACATTACAGTGTTTATGGTAAATTGGGCAAAATAACCAAGGAATGGGAGATTGTAATGGCTGCAGGGGGAGGCTCCATTCGACCATAATTTTGTGAAGGGGGAAGGGCAGCAAACTCAAAGACAGCCCTGGCTGAACTATACTTCTGAGCTGTCCAGATTTTTGCAGAATGAATAGATTTTTGCTTCTAATTTTTGATTTGTTCCTCATAAAATTTGTGGTTTTCTGGCATATCATTTAGGAATGAAGTGACTAAATAATGACAGACATTGAGTTTCAGACTTCATACTCTTCAGAAAAATGCATGCTAAATTAAGACATGTTGTTCTGTCAACTGTCTAAGTTTATACAAGAGCAATTTTTAGTTCTGTTTGTATGTTGTCCAGATTTCCTGCATTAAGAGGTTGAGAGGTATGTGCAAATAAATCGCTTTATAGAATTAGGAATATTCAAACCTCTCAACTGTCCCCAATTTCGGCTCAAAATGTTGCTCTTCCCCTAATAACCCCTCCACAAAATGGCAATTCTGGAAGAAAATGTGGAGGTTTACAATTATAAATAACTGTAATGATCAGAGTTATAGATTACTTTTATTTCGGAAATGCATGGAAATTCTCTTATTTTGTCAGCTGCTCAAGTTAACAGTACTAATATTAAAAAGGTGTCCCTTCTTTGACAGGTTCCCAGCTGTATTGTGTGGCAATTTTATATTTTTTTGTATCACATTTTTGGTCCGTTTTTCATAAAATTGTGGTTTTCTGGCAAATTAGTGGCAATTCATTAAAGACTGAAGTTAGAAAATAATGGCAGACATTTGAGTTTCAGATTTCATAGCCTTCAAAAAATTCATACTAATGCAAGACCTGCTTACTATTCTATTATCTTTCTAAGTTTCTAAGAGCAATATTTAAAAAGTGTCCTTATTTTTGGGCCTTTGTCCCACTTTTATGTACGGCTTTGTCCAGATTTCTTGCTCTGAGGTTGACAGGTATGAGTGTCAGAGACATCACTGTCAGCCATAGACATATCAAATTGTGACATACTTGTTGAACTCCACTCCCCCATGTAGTGACTCTGGATGTGTCCAAGCAAGGCAAGGAGCAGTTATGCAGTGTAAGTGTGCACAGTATTCCTCCATCCAAGGTAGACACGTACGACAGTGACTTTTCATCTGTCCTTGATTTTGCAGAATGTTCTGGTTTTCTGTCATATTTTTATACTTTTGATTTATGATTCTTATTATTCAGAAAATGCATGCTGTCGCAGTGCCCTGTTGCTCTGTGTTTAAGTAGCAATGCTTTAATGACCATCAGGTAAGATTGTTGGAGATTGTAAGATGCAAGTAAGCTTTAATAAGCATGCTGTTAAAGAATTACCAACAATGAAAGCCTTTTTGTTGTTGCCATGCAGAGAATATTTACATGACTAGATAACATGTAAGCCTTAGGTATTAAAATTAATATGACTGTATTTCTAATAAAGGACATGATTACAGTATTTTCAGAAGCTCATTACATTTGTTGGAGACTTGCAGTCATCTTTGCAGGTTTTACCCGTAAACTAAACAGAATGCCAATCTATCATGTGTGGTCCATAACCTGTGCAGTAATCCTTTATAGGTTCATAGATTAGTACAAGGCTAACTGCCCTTGCGAGCCATTTTAAGCCTAGCCAGTTATCCCTTGTGAGACTCCAACCCTGCCCCTTGTGTTTGTAAGGTAAACACCTTAACCATTAGACCACCCTCCCAACCATTTAATCAATTTATCTTGAGCTTGTTTCTTGTTTGCTGTTCATTTTTTACTTTGATCATTTCTTCCCCAATAAAACAAGTAGATAGTTGTTGTCAGGCAGCAGGTCTTTTTTGGATAAGAAACATTTTTACAAGTGGGAGTATCAGGTACTTTCAGCATGTTACTTGGTACTTTTATAAAGCTGAATATAAATTATAATTAGAATTGCAGTGCAAGAAATGGTTTGAGTTGAGTGCTGCTTGTTTTTTTTTTTATACTTGATTTTGACTGGCATTCCAGTAATGTATTTAAAAAGTAATTTATTTTTTTCATGCCTCACAACCTTTTTGTTTCCCATCTAAATATTAAGTAAACTGTCATGTAGCCAATGCATTGAAATATTTTTTTCTTCTACACTTCATTTTGTCTTGATTTCACTCTCGTAATGACGGTTTGGCACCCAGGGCAGTGTATTTAATTAAAGTTCCAGTTGTTGTGGTTTTGAGCATAGCTCCACCCCTTTCTAATTGGCCACACCCATTCCCATTGACCCCACCCATTTAGCTGTCTCCTGCAGTCCCCCTTTAATTTGAAGTCACCAGCCGCCACTGGTGCTCACGCACAGTCGATCAGCTAGCAGTAAACAAGTTACTTTCCATAACTCAGCATGGATTTAGGCCAGGTAAGACAGAAACAGCATTACTAACTTTCATAAACTATATTTGTGACAGATGAAATCAATGTGAAATGGTTGCATCCCTATTTTTTAGAACTGTCCAAAGCATTTGATACAGTTTCACATCCCATACTATTACTTAGACAAAGGAACTAGGCCTCAAAAACAATACAATCAGTTAGTTAAAAAGTTACTGCAGTCCCCAAAAATGATGTGCAGCCTGAGTTGATGAACTGTCAACTCCTTGACCAATAACATTAGGTGTGCCAAAAGCTTTAATTAGAATCATATTTATAAATAAAAATAAAATGCAAACACTGTCTCTCACCCAGCAAACGAAATCCAGTATGTGGATGAGTCAACAGTAATATGTGCAGCCTCTTCAGTCAAACAGTTCCAAAGTGACATTCCATTACAAAAAAGGGAAACTGGCTTGAACAATTTAAACTACATTTAAATCCAAATAAAACTAAACTAAAGATATTTTCGCATAGAGTCGAACAATTACATTCTTGCAATTTAAAAGTATTATCAGTCAATAATACTAAAACGAAACTAATACAACATACAAGACTACTGGTAGTAGTAATGGGACACAGATAAAGATGTGATCACCGTATCCAACATGCAGTTGAAAATCTAATCATAAACTAGGAGTTCTTTATAAAGTGAAACATTTCCTAACAGAATATGTATACAAGGGAATAGCTCAGACCTGTATACTCCATAGTTTCCAATATACCTAACCAGTTTTCACTAACCTACAGTGCTTTGCACTAGCTAAATGTAAGCAGTCATATAAAACTGCAAAGTTTGCACGTCACCTCATTAACCAAACACATCACTGGGTGGCACTTCACTCCTTTTAACTGCCTCAAGCTAGCTAATATCCTAGCCTGTTCTCATATTAAGACTGTCCACAGCATCCTGTATATCTAAAACAAGTGCTCTACCACCAGTAGTTATTAAACTGGTACTCACTTCCAAGGAACTGTGTTCACTAAACCAACAACTACTACCTGCTCAAAAGTCCAAAAATCATAATGGTGATGATTTGTGTTCTCTATATATTTCTAATCTGTGGAACTTGATCCTATCAGATATCAGAAATATTTCTCTTCTTATGTCAAACACAAAGACGACACAGCCATGATGTATTACCTTT
This sequence comes from Protopterus annectens, assembly GCF_019279795.1. Taxonomy (NCBI): domain Eukaryota; kingdom Metazoa; phylum Chordata; order Ceratodontiformes; family Protopteridae; genus Protopterus; species Protopterus annectens. The sequence goes on from NC_056746.1 coordinate 1,510,729,327, forward strand.
TACTGGGCCAACATAGGTTTTGCAGTTACTTAGATTTTTGGGCTCACAGAGTCCTTCATAAGGAGTGTAAGATACAGTGCCTAAAAATCCATTTGTCTGGAAAGGGAAGTGTATCATTTATTTATTACTGACTTAAGACACTTGAAAAATGCCATTTGAGACTTTACTGACAACTCCACTTCAGAAACAGACACAGAGTGTGTTTGTGTGTGTGTGTTTGTGTGAAAAAGGGAGTGCATGCAAGTTTGTGAGCCAGAAACTTCAGAAGATAGACTCATGTTCATTTAGCAGATAAGATAACAGCTCAAGAAATAAGTAAATCCAGTGAAGGAAAAGAAGAAGTGCTAATGTATAATTCATTAGTCTGTCTCAACAAGCAACCTTTGTGAGACAGATGTTTTGGTTAACAGAAAATGAGAATTTGCAATAACGTCCAGTTCATATGAAGTTACGAAAAAGGCATAACCACAGAGAAAATAAGATGTTACATTAGAATGATGGATGTCATGTCCAGTGTACACATTACACAGGTTGTGGTTTAGCTAAGTGAAAGGACTAGAGCTAAATTAAAGAAAGAGAGAGAGCGAGGGAGAAGAAAAGAATGTGTTTACAAATGTCAGTCTAGGGTTCTGACAGGTGCATACAAATAGCAGCAGTCTTTTTGTTATACTATTAATATTGCCTGAATATTAAGGCCTTCCTAACTGTTAAGCTTATGGTTACTAATACTTTCCTGACTAAAAAGTGAACTTGAGTGAAAAAATAACCAGTTACTTATCTTAAATAAAAACATGGGTGCCAAAATGAAAAAGATAAATAAATCTCAGTAATCTTACAATTACTCTTAGTTTTCTGAGATAGTCAGCAGTTTGGATTCAGTGTGAATTCATCATAAAATCATGTATTACCAGAAAAAGAAATAGCTGTTTCTCATTAGTGCACCTTATTTGTGTTCACTGTTAGTTGCTCAGTGAGCAAAGTTCTTATGTGCTGTAGTGTATCATAATACCATCCAAGTTCACACTACTACTGACTGTTAGATTGAGCATTGAATTAGCTTAAACTCCATTGTTTCCCTCCCCCCAAAGCTGTATGGAAATGTCCTTGAAAAACCATAACTGTCCTATCTAATACAGGATGATCAGCCTGGAAAAAAGTATGCTGACACTGACTTGTCAGTTATTTAATTTGTTCTGAGTAGCTGCTCTCTCTCTCTCTCTCTCTCTCTCTCTCTCTCCTCTATAACCTTGTCAGTGGACATTGCCAATATGTGATTAGATAAGGCACGTTTTCAGAAGTGCGTGTAAACAAAACTTGTACTTTGAAACTACTGTGAAGTTGTTATATTGGAAACAATAAAAATCATGTGACACATTGTGCACCTTGGATGGTTGCAGGGTCTGTTGCCATTTTGAACTATGTTCTGTTCAGACCTGTGTGTGCTTCTGACAATTAGATTCTTTAGATTTGGTGGTTTAAATGACAACAGTGGGAGTGCTTGAAGAATGTTTTTCAGCTTGTCAGCCTCACTGAACATTTGCTGGAGATCTCTTATGAATTTGTACAATTTTTTAAGTTCTGGATGATATGTTGTCACAAGTGAAAATCTATTACAGAGCTTCCTCCTTTTATACTGAAGCAGCTGTTGTCAATGGCAGCAGTATTGCTCTGTCTGCAGCTCTGTCAAACTCCCTGGTAGTGTGACCTCGGTAGAGCCTGGTGTCTTTCATCTGGGCCAGCTGTCTGTCTTTGCCTCTCTGGAGAAAATGTAATGATATCAAAGTGATTGACAGTAAATAACTAGCATCTTTGTATGGCTGTATGATTATTGCTTCAGTGACGGTACACATAACTGACATTGTTATGTGACTGGGTGATTACTGCTTCAGTGAAGGTACACATAACTGACATTGTTATGTGACTGGGTGATTACTGCTTCAGTGAAGGTACACATAACTGACATTGTTATGTGACTGGGTGATTATTGCTTCAGCGATGGTACACATAACTGACATTGTTATGTGACTGGGTGATTACTGCTTCAGTGAAGGTCTCAATTATTGGCCTGATGAGGGAAGAGGACAGGGATGTTATAACTTCTTTGTTGTGGAAGCAATGCCTTTACTTGTGAGATGAGCAATATAGAATGCCCTTCTTACCATTTTGGAGACATGGTGATCAAAGGTAAGGTTGCTATCAGCCTGTGTGCCCAAGTCTCTCACCACTGAGTGTGTACTTGGGGTGTTGTTATTGATGTAGTAGTTAGCAGGCACATCGCACTTACAAAAAGGGATGATAATACATTTTCTGCATTGAGATTAAGGCCATGACTTTGGCACCAATCATTTGTTTGTGTAAGACCCTCTTGTAGGATGTTGACATCATTCAAAGATTCTATGATCGCTCCCAATTTGCAGTCGTCAGCAAACTTTGTCAGCCACAGACCTTTAGATTTAGCTTGTACTTTGGAGAAATAGATTCCAAACAGTAGATGTCCCAGGACTGAACCCTGTGGAACACCACTGGTTAGAGGTCTGCTGTTGGAGGTGTATTCCCCTATTTTGATATATGGGTTATATCAGTGAGCCTGTTAGTGACTCATCAAATGATATACAGTTTGATACCTAGCTGGGTGAGTTTGTCAATTATGCCTGAGTGGGGGACAGTGTCAAAAGCCTTGGTTAAGTCTAGGTATGCTGTGTGCACAGATTTCCCCTCATCAAGGGCCTTGGTGACTGTCTCGAAGAAGTCGACCAGGCATGATCTCTCTTTGACAAATCCAAATTGAGTAGGGTCAAGTGTTTGGAGATTACCAATATTTTTGTTGATAAGATCCCTCCCTTTTTTAATTTCTCCAGATATTTTGGGTTTCTAATACCATGACAGGAATGGACCCCATTCCTAAGTTAAAGTACAATTAAATTTCATGAAATTAGTATTGTTTCACTATTTGATGTCAGCCAAAAGTGACTCCTCCTGTAATTCATATGGAGTTACATGTATTTGTAGCATATCTAAATAAGATTTTAGACTCTTTCTTATAAGACCCATTGCTCCTACTACTGTTGGAACTAGTTGGGTATCTTTCTTCCACATTGCTCTTGTTTCTGCTTGCAGATCCTGATATTTTATAACTTTGGGCCTCTCTGTGTGCAGGACACTGTAGTCACTGGGTGTGGTGATTTCAATGATCAGTGCTGATGATTCTCTCCATGGCCTTACAGATAAGACTAGTCAGATTAACAGGTCTATAGTTCCTGAGGTCAGTGGAAGCACCACCTTTGTGCAAGGGGATAACGGTGGCCTTTTTCCATTCAGCTGGGACAAAGCCAGTGCTTAGACTATGATTGAAAAGAGTACCCGATGGAGTTACTAATTCTTGTTTTAAGCCCATGTAGGACGCAGTCTGTGATGTTATCAGGTCCCATGAATGTTGTGTTTTTGACCTTAGAGAGGGGGTTTATGACCAGCTCTTTAGAGATACAGGGTAGAGGACAGGTGGTAGCGATGTCTTGGGGTAAGCGTGGCAGTGAAGTGGGAGTAAAGCTTTCTACTGATGTCTTTGTGTGGCTTTGATATGATTAACTGCTTATGTGGTCTGTCAGCTAGTTTCCTGTAGACACATCTGTAATGCTCTACTGTCTTCACTAACCTTAGTGTCAAGGAAGGTTACACTTGAAGTTGAGTACTCCAAGGAAAGTTTAATACAGGAATGGATTCTTTTGAGTCATTGGTGGAGTTCTTTGAGGGTGTAAATATTTATGTGCTCAGGTTATAAACAAATTGTCAATAAAACAGAAATAAATGAGTGTTTTTTGTGTGCAGAGTTGTGGAAATTCTTCTTCTTCTAGATTTGCCATTAAGAGTTTTGCATATTTTAGAGCCATTCTGTTGCCTAATGCACTGCCCACAGTCTGAGCATAATAAATTTTGTAAGTTGTCTTACTATTTCTGGAATAATATTGCAATGATCTGTGTAATATTTGTATACAGGTAGCTGACATCTATTTTGACTAATTAGGTGCCTCGTTAGGTAGTAGGTCATGATAATCTGACAGAATACAAAGAAAATGAGTGTTGTCTTGACCTCCATTTCTAAGCATGTTGTACCTTGGGGGAATTATTTCAGTATCAGATATATGTGGTTTCATCCATGTTTCAGTAAGTGCAACAATATATGGGGTGTATAGAGAAAGCCAAGCTTGGAATTCAGTGGTTTTATTACATATACTATAAACATTAGCTGTTGTTATGAATAAGTTTTGGGAACAGGAGCTTTGGATGTGAGTTGGGAGTTGGTTGGACCAGGGTTGGGATGAATGTCTCCACATTGGGTGAGGACCTGAACATGTGTTATTTGTTTAGAGTAGTGAAAGGTTGGGAAGTGGGGCATGTTAAGCACAATATAGGTGAATTTTAGTTTGATGTTAATGGTGGAGTATCTAGGTTTAGTTAGGAGATGGGTTTGGAAGTTAAATAGAGATGGTGAGCTGTTGGAGAAGCTTTCGTTATTCACATTGGGTTGTGAGGGTAGAGTTGGAGAATCTGGATAGGGAGAGTTAAAGGAGAGGGGAGAAGTGAAGTAGCTGAGTAAGAGAAGAAAAACTGTAGAGGTGAATAAGAGGATGCTGTGTTTTATGTTGTATGGCATTTTGTGTAAGTTGGTGTTGTGAGATGTAAAGTGGGATGTTGGTGATAATGTAGCAGGTGGGAGAAGAGATTGGACTCTACGGTGAATGTAGGTGTTGTATGCTACTTATGTGGGTGGAGTTATGTCCAGGTGTGTGTGGTACTGGCAGGTGGTCTCTAACTGGTTGAAGGGAATGAGGGGTGTGGTATCCGGGTGCATAAATGTAATTGAATATAAATGCATGATTGCCTGTGTCAGACATGTCAAATGGTCATACAATTAAAAAAAAAAACATTACTGAGAGCCTTCTGTTGCTAAATCTTGCTCTTTGTATAATTTGCAGTCTGAAAGAAAGACTTCTGTCACTAAAACAGTCATGCCCTTGCACAAAACCTCTGCAGTCAAAATAAACACATTTCACAAAATACTCACACTTTTACCACAGTAATCTCTTGTTTGTATGTTTCATCTCAAGTGAGTTTAACTGTTTAGATAAAATATGCATATACTTTATTTTCTGTCTTTTCTTTTTTGAACATGAAAAATCTTTATTAAATTATCACATATGACACAGGCAATTACACATTTATATAAATGAAAATAAACCATACTGATGCAACTCCAACTACAAACATTATACATTACAAACCATATATACACAACTGTAGCTGCAAACATTATACATCACTTACAATATGTCCAGTCATTGTCAGTCAGACATTACATAGTTCATTCAGATCCTGCCTTCTTTTAAACCTTGTTCCTCCTCTGCATTTATTGATCCCACAATTCCTATGTTTTCCTATGTAATTTGCTTCTAGCCTTTTCTAAAGATCCCAATTCCAGTTGTTTTCTCTCTGTTACTATCTCCATTACTTCTAGTAACGTTGGTTTAGGCTTTGATTTCCATTTTCTAGTAATTGCTTTTTGGCAACAACCAGAATTAGACTCAACAATGCCTCACTATGTCTAGGCAATTCTGATTCTGTATCAGAGCTCAAAAAAATAATTTCCTTAGTTACACCAGTTTGCTCACTCAGTATCTTTGGCAGAGCTGTCTGCAGGGAGTCTTTAACGTCTGCCAACTCATTACATTGCCAGAAAACATGCTTCCAGTTACCTCTTTCTTCTCCATCACACTTCCAACATTTGTTGTCTACTTCAGGAAAATTTTTTTGGAGTCTACTTGGGGTATAAGAATACCCATATAAACACTTCCAAGCAAAGATCCTAAGCCTTTTATACTTTGTTGCATATTTGGAAGACATACATATAACCCTCAATTGTTTCTTTGTGAGTCTCTCTTCCCAATCGTTTCTAACCTCCTCTGATTCTTATAGTCACCATGCAATATTTTATGTGCTTTACTAATTATTCCTTTCTTAATGGCAACTTCTATTCTAGAATCTACTAAAAATTCTACCAGTGGTGGTCTTTCATTTAGGACCCCCTCCTATTTCTTTCTGTTTGCCTATACTCTGGTATTAGTCTCTAACCTGCAACTGAAATAAGTTCTTGGCATCTTCCCATTCTATTACGTTTTACTCTCTAGTTATTTGCTCCCAATACCTTGGTTCCTTTGCCAGTTTTCTCCAATAAATTCCAGCCCCCTTCTTGCCTACTGTCTTTCTCCCTAGTTGCAGTCATCCCTATAGGCAGATTCTCCTTTCTCCATTCCTGTATTTAGTTCTTAATAATTTCTGCTACTTTATGAATATAATATTCTGTATGATTATTGTTATTCTCCTTAAAGGTCTCATGTAAAACCCCAGTCTCTCCTTGTTTCTTGAGCTTCCCCCTGTTTCATCATCATCTTTTTTTCACTTTGAATTATAGTTTTCTGCTTGTGCTATGTATAGGAGCCTCAACTGTGTTGCACTGAAATACCCCGTCAAATCAAGCTATCCCATTCTGTCTTCTATTTAAAGAATAAGTTTATCTCACTTGACTCTTGCTGTCTTCCCCTCCCAGATAAATTCCTTCAGCTCTTTATTAATTTCTATCCACAACTTGTCCTCTGGTTGATAAAAACATGCCTGACTTGTGTATAAGACTAAAGGGACTAAAACCATTTTAACTACTTGTATCTTATTATCCATATCCATATAACAGAGCTTTAATTTTCTTAGTTTTTGTATTATCCCTTGTTTAGTCTCTTCCCGTATATCCTTAGCTGCCACACCAGAATCATTTTAATCCATACTTCTAAATACTTCATTTTATCATGTACCCATAAATATGGATATTGCTGAACCAGTTTGTGTGTGAGTACATAATTTACCGCTATTGCCTTTGTTTTAGCTTCAGTAATTTTGTATCCTAAAAAGATTTGGAACTGTTTTAAAATGTTCCACAGCACTGTAATATCCCTTTCTGGTTTTGTCAGGTATAAAATAATATCATATGCAAATAAAAACAGTTTTTCTTGACTACTCTACCAATTATATCCTTGAATTTCTGAGTCCCTTATTTTCTTTGTTGGTGGTGCTAAGTATAATGCAGATAACAAAGGGGAGAAAGGGCCCCCCTTGCCTGGCTCCTCTGCTCAAGCAGAAATTGTCAGAGGACCCCATCCACTTTAATTTTCATCTCCAATCTCTCATATATCCTCACAATCAACATTACAATTTTATCAGGGAATGCTAATGCTTCCATTGTTCTGCTTGTACAGTCCCAGCTTATTCAAATCAGATGCTTTCTTTCCTTCAATACCCACCAACAACAGTGGTATTTTCTTACATTCTGTTTGTTCTGCATCATCAGTGTCCTGTTAATGTTGTCAAATGTTTGCCTCCCCTCAACAAAACCACATTGATCCATATCTATCAATTTTGGCATCACTTTTGCCATTCTTTTAGCCATTATAGACATAAACACTTTATAGTCATGGTTTAGTATTGAAATGGGCCTGTATGAAGCTGGATCTGATGGAGCTTTACCCTCTTTAGGGTATTACAGCTTTCTTGCAGGATGTTGGTACTTCTCCTCTTAAAATACTGTTAAATAAAACCTTTCAGATCTTTTAGCAGTTTTTTCCTCCTAGCTTCCAAACCTCTACACGAATACCATCTATTCCTGGGGACTTTCCTGTAGATTGGTTATACATCACAACTTTTATCTCATCTCCTCCTGTTTTGTTAGTAATTGAGCCTCCTCTGTCTCTAAATTTGGCATATTTAATTGCTCCATAAACATTTCCATTTGTATCTTCTTGACTTCTGTGATGGCCAGCAATATGTGTTGTCCCCACACTGGGCTAGTAATCAAGTAGCCTGAATACCATTGACACTGGAGAGGGACATGCACTTGGAATACAAATGGATACACTCAGTATTTCCAGATGCATACCTCTCTGCATAAAGTACAATTTCCCTTAAGAGCACACAGGGAGCACACTCATCCAGGTGTCTGGATGTCTCTTTATCTGTCTCCCTCCAGGTACCCAGTAAGACTCTCCACTGGTATAGCTGTAGGGTTAGGTCCTCAGCTGAGTGTCAAAGTCAAGTCCTCCTGCACCCTCTCTGTAAACACAGTGTGTCATGTCCCTGCCCCAAGTAGCTGACACACACACACACACACACACACACACACACACACACACACACACACACACACACACACACACACACCCACACCTGGGAAAGGCTGGCACAGATTACCCGCTCCACCAACTTTGCCCAGACTATAAGGTAGTTATCACTGCACCAGTCAGTTACTATAAGACTCTTAAAATGGCATCCAATTATACTGTGTAATATTAATAGTAGTAGTTCACCAAAATGGCTAGGCCTTGTGGATTGGCCCACACAGTGTCACGAAACAAATATAAGCACTCTCCAAGATTAGATACTTTCTACAAGGACCAGCCACAGTAAAAAGTTTTAAATATATTTAATAATAAATAATAAAAGTACATGAAAATACGGAATAGTATATTTGCAATAAACCACAGAGTTTAGATCACAGGAAATATTGAAAAGAACATTGATGGACAGACTCAGGCAAATAAAGAAAAACAATATCTGATCTAAGCTTCACTATATTCCTGACTGAATCTAAAATAATTACTGTTCTCTAGTTAAGTTACTTACTACCACAAGCCAAGATGCTGTGGGTGAGGGTCTTTCTAGTTAGGCTTCCCAAACAGAATACTCAATACTCTGAGCTTCCTCTTTGTAATATCTAAAACATAATTCCCAAGAGGGCTGGCAGAATGACCTCATCTAGTCACATGACTCTAGGTTGTCACAGTATTCCCCTTTGAAGCTGAAACAGGAATTTAGCACAGATGGCCACAGTACACATCCAGATGTTTATGGCAGTGCCTGAGGCCTCCCCTCTTTTCACTGAGCTAATGGACAAAGGCTCTTCCCCAGACCCAGCATCTTTGGTCCTATTCAGCAATGTAGGGTGCATTTTAATGGTTTAACAGTTCATTTCCATTTCTCTTATTTTTCTTAAAGTTAATCTCTGTTGTACCAGTATCCTCTATTAAAACAGATACATTTAATTCAGCTACAATAATAAATGTGCATTTCTCTTCATTTCATCAAGGTGCACTGTTGATACATTTCAACACAAGCAAAGCTTACAAATACATTTTTACCACAAGCATCTGTACAAAATCAGTTTGATGTACTAATGACATACAGTTCTAATACATTTGTAACACAGTCATCTTGTATAAATCAATTTGATTTTCAAAGGAGATATTCTTTACAAAACTCCAGTTGGTATGCTGGCACTTGTCCATATCATGAAATCCCCTCCCTCTTTCAAAGAGTCAAGCTAGTTTTTCAAGTGACTCTTGAGAAACATGACTTGAGAGAAATAAGCCTAGTGGGGACTATGTTACCCCATTCTCTGTCATAAGAGCCCATCTGCCTTGGCATTGCTGACCCCACTACAGTGATGTATTGTCATGTCATATGCCTGCAATCTTAAGCTCCACCTTAATAACTTGGCATTTTGCTGGCTGGCTCTATGTAGCCATGTTAAAGGATTGTGGTCTGTAAATACAGTGAACCTCCTTCCATACAGATAAGGCTGAAGTTTCTGCAGTGCCCATACTATGGCTAGACATTCATTTTCTACAGCTGCATAACATTCCTCCCTGGGTTGGAGTCTATGGCTGAGACATACCACTGGGTGCTTTTCTCCCACTGAGGAAACTTGGCTAAGTACAGCCCCCACTCCATGGTTTGAAGCATGCACCTGTACAATAAATTATTTCCTGTAGTCTGGACTGGCTAACACAGGGGGGCCTCACAAAGCTACTTTAAGCTTCTGGGATGCCTACTTACATGCTGGGGTTCACTCTACCTTATCTGGCCTGTTTTTCCTTGTCAGGTCTGTGAGGGAAGCAGCTACAGTACCCCACTCTCCCTAAGAATGCTCTCACCTGCTTTTTGGTAACAGGGGCACGCAAAGTCTGAATGGCTTCCACTTTGGCAGGTTCTGGACTGATCTTACCACTCCCCAGTCTGTGTATCAGGTAGGAGATGTCTGCCATACCCACCTCACACTTACTGGACTTAATGGTCAGCTTTGCCCCCTGTAGTCTGCCCAGCACTTCCCTGACATGCTGAAGATGCTCTTTCCAGGAATGGCTGTAGATGGCAATATCATCCAGGTAAGTAAGGGCATAATCTCCTACTCCTGCTAGCATACAATCTACCAGCCTATGGAAAGTCGCTGGGACATTTTTCTCCCAAAGGGCATCTTTGTGAATGCATACAAGCTGAAAAGAGTCATGAAGATTGATCTCTCTTAAGCGTTGGGAGTCAAGGACACCTGCCAGTAGGCCTTGGTAAGATCAGTAGTGGTCAGATACTTAGCCCCATCCAGCTGGTCTAGGGCTTCATCTGTCCTAGGCATGGGGTAAGCATCTGACTTTGTGTGACTGTTTAGATCTTCTTCGTGTTTCACTGTTGCAGTCATCACACTAAGGTTATGTGCCTGCAGGTAGCTCTCAGTCTTGGGATTTCTGCATCAGATGCAGTTACCTCTTCCATGACTTCAGGTTGTCAGGGGTATAAAACAGGCAGCCAATACCATTACATCAGTCTTTCTTGTCGAGAAGGGGCCCAAAGCAGAAGCAGTTCACAAGTGTCGGTCGGCCGCTACCTGAAATTTTTCTTTTATCAAGTTTCAAACCTGAAGTCTTCTAAAGCTAAGTACCCCATTGGGGATCCTTTCTTCTTGCTCTAACCGATGTCAGAAAAAGTTAACAATTGCCTTGCCTTTGGAAAGCAAATACCTCACAGAGATTTTCATTCTTAGTGTATCACCTGTTTAGGCCCAGACAACGACATTCCTCACTGCCGATTTTGTGCCTTATTTAACCCCCGAACAGTTCGTCATTAGGCTACCTTTGTCGCTAAATTCTTTCGCTCTCATTCTCCATATTCAAAAATGGCTTCGATAAGCCATCCAACTATCGATCTTCTGAAAAAATGTAAAGATAAAGACAGAGACAGACTGCGTATGTCCAAAACTGATGACGATGCTTCTGTTAAGCTAGTCGCCAGTCTGTCGCTACTCAGTGAGCCACCTTTGCAGCCCCTGATGCCCGCTTCTACAGATTTGCAGGCCTCTGCTGAGACCCATTCGGAGTCTGGTATGCCACAAGATGCTTCTTCGACTATGGAACCTGCGGATGTTCATCGTGTTACCCTGCTGCAGTCATCACACTTGGGTTATCCTGCCATCAAGCGGTCCCGCAGTCGGCCCGAATTCCAAATTTTTGGTCCGGCGTCAGTTGCTGTCACTTCTTCCCTGACCTCAGTGCGCCAGGGGTATATAAGAGGCATCCAATGCCATTTTCTTCAGTCTTTCTTGTCGCGCGGTGCCTGAAGCAGAAGCAGTTCGCAAGTGCCGGTCGGCCGACACCTGAGATTTTCGATTTGAATTTCAGTCCGAAGTCTTCAATAAAGCTAAGTACCCCGTTGGGGAACATTTTCTTGCCTCAGTCCGATGTCAGAAAAAGTTAACAATTGCATTTCTTGTGGGAAGCAAATATGTCTTAAGGACTTCCATTCCTATTGTATTCCTTGCCTAGGCCCAGACCACGACGTCACAGGTTGTCGGTTTTGCACTAGGTTTAATAAACGAACTATCAAACACCGTTTTGACTTTGCACGGCATTACGTTAGTAGGAAATTTAATTATATCATGCCGTCGGAGCAGCCAACAACCGCCATCCATAAAAAACGCAAGGATAAGGACAGGCAGCCTAGGAATAAGCCAGACACCGAGGCCTCAGCTGGGCCTGTCGCCGGTTCTCCGGTTTTCAGTGAGGCGCCTACGCAGCCCCTGACAACCGCAGAGCTGGAACCCCAGACAGCTGCGGATTCCCAAGTGGAGTCTACTAGGCCGATGCAGTCATCTACCAACACCAGAGCAGAACTAGACACCGGTGCAACGGAAACACCTTCCGTTGCAGAAGGTGTCTTCAGACTGACTACACTCACCATTAAATCTTATGCTAAACTTAAAACTCCTTTAAAACCAAAGAAAACCGTACATCAGTCTACAGTTCAAGGCCCCATGCCTAAGAAACAGATGCTTAAGATGGCTGAAGATTTGATTACCCTTATCAGGGGTTCCCATCCCCCTCCTAGTAAAAGACCAAGACAAGAGGAGGATTATGCATCCTCTGACCAGGTTTCTCTCTCCTAAGATTCTTCTGAGGAACAGGATTACACTTTTCCACCTTATGAAGATTCTGATGCTGAAGACTCTATTCCCTCAGCATCTCCCCCTGAAGACTACTCCTTTGGGGAAACTTTACATAGCATGAGGGAACATTTCCACTGGGAAGGGCAGGATTACTCAGATTCTAAGAAAAGGCTCCGAGAGTTCCTTTTACTACCCCAGCACAGACCTCTTGCTATCCCTCCTGTTCTACATATTGTGGATGATGTTTACTTGGAGTCTAGTTTAAATCCAGACTCTCTTCCTCCTGCTCCAGCCAAACCAGGCAGATACTACAGAGTACCTGACTCACATACATTCCTTTATAAAAGCCCTGTAGCTGACCCAGAAACAATTTCCCAGGGTCCTAAGGGAGCAAAAGCATCTATGGCTAAAAATCCTGTGCCCTCTGAAAGGGATTCCAGAACCCTAGATAGATGGGGAAAGAAAATATACACCTCAGCTACTCTGACTATGAGAGCATTAAATTGCCAGTTTCACATGTTGAAATATCAACAATTCCTAATGTCTCAGTTAAAACAAAAAATGAGCACACATTCAGAACTGCCTGAATTCAAGGAAATGCAGGATCTGTTGCATGTAGCTGAACAGGTGGGCAAACATACTTTACAATGCGGATTTGATTAATTGAAAGCTTCTTGTAGAGCAGCTGTTACTGGCTCTGTCATACGTAGACATGCTTGGTTAAAAGAACAAACCCTGCCTGACCACGTTAAAGCAAAATTATTGGATGCACCTTTACAGCAGGATGTATTATTTGGTGTCAAAGCAGAAGAGGTTTTAAAGAAAATGGAGGATAAGGCAAAGTCTATGCAAACAGTCAAGGATTTTTTGCAGGTACAACCCCCTCGTTTCAGCAGAAATTGGCCAACAAAAAACTGGTCCTTTCCAGCTTCAGACAGATCACATTGGGGCAAATACAGACGCCCAAGGGGCAGAGGTCAGTCACAGGGCCCTTACAAACCTCGCCAATGGGGTTCTGCTACCCAGAAAGGAGGAGAAGACAGGCCCCAAGCTAGCAGAAGACAAACACAATGACTCTATCCTCAAACTACCAAGCAAATCTCTCCTGGCAACTCCCTAGGGAGGAAAACTATCATTTTTTGCAGACAACTGGCACATCATCACAAATGACAAATGCGTTCTAAACATTGTCTCTCAAGGATACAGATTCCACTTTCATACCTTACCAAGGATCAAAGGAATGCCAAACCTGCCACCAGATCAATGGGCAGAAGCACAAAATCAAATTACAGCTCTCATGAACATGAGAGCCACTCAACAGGTACCTACACAGGAGCAAGGACAAGGATTTTACTCAAGACTCTTCCTAGTCCCAAGAAAGGACAAAGCATGGAGACCCATTCTGGATCTTTCAATTCTGAACACCTATCTGCAAGTACCAAAATTCAAGATGCTAACACTACAGCAGCTTCTTCCCATGCTGGGCAAGAATGCTTGGCTAGTCACTTTGGACCTGAAGAAGGCATACCTGCATGTCCCTATCAGACAAAATTGCAGAAGATACCTCCGCTTCATTGCAGGTTCAACACATTATCAATTCTCTGCACTGCCCTTTGGCTTATCTACTGCACCCAGGGTCTTCACTAAATGCCTGGCACCAGTAATTGCATACTGCAGAAAAAGAGGAATTCAAATATACCCATACCTGGACGACTGCCTTATTCAAGCAGAAAGCAAGGACATTCTTTTAAAGCATCTGGCATTTGTCAAACACCTTCTAAGTTGCCTAGGGTACACAGTAAACGAAAAGAAATCAAAACTAGTGCCCTCACAAAACATAATATTCCTGGGTGCCAGCTTGAATACAATGGCCCAGATGGCTTATCTCACACCAGACAAGCAACGACAGCTGTTTCAATATTTCAAAATAATGGCAACAAAGACCCAACTCCCTGCAAGAAAAATTCTGCAGGCCTTGGGATTCATGGCATCTTGCATACTACTAATACCATTTGCAAAACTGCATATGAGGAAATTACAATGGTACCTGAAAAGTGTATGGACTCAGCACAGCCACAGCTTGGAAACAATGATACCACTCATTCCCTTCCTTCAACAGGAGTTTCTGTGGTGGGCACAGGCATGTCACCTCAACAAGGGTCAGCCTTTCACCTTACCCACAGGCAGGCAAACTATGACAACAGATGCATCGGACTGTGCCTGGGGAGCACACATGGCAGGGCAGTGCATTCAGGGCAAATGGACTACAGATCAGAGGCATCTGCATATCAATCAAAAAGAAATGCTAGCAGTACAGAATGTCCTAACAGCTTTCAAGGACCTTCTACACCCAGGACAACTAATAATAAAGACGGACAATACCACAGTCATGTGGTACATAAACAAGCAAGGGGGCACACATTCCTACCCTCTATGCAGACAAGCAATGACCTTGTGGAACACTGCACTGTCTTATCAGGTTCAGTTACAAGCACAATTCCTGCCAGGAAAGAAAAACACATTGGCAGACAACCTAAGCAGAAACATCATGGATCCACACGAATGGAAACTAGATACACAAGTATTTGCATAGATCTGTTTGCAAGCCCCCACAACCACCAACTTCAAAAATTTTGCACAAGGACCTTCCATCCACTAGCTTGGAAAGTGGATGCCCTCTCATTCAGTTGGAAAACATTAACAGTGTATGCCTTCCCTCCACTACCTCTTCTAGCAAAGGTACGACTGAAAGTCAGATTAGAGAGGCCACAAATGATACTCGTTGCACCAGACTGGCCATGCCAGCATTGGTACCCACTTTTAAGGAACATGGCCCACAGCCCACCATGGATTTTATCACAAATTCCTCACCTGCTCACCCAGCGAGACCATCAGATTCTACACAGCCAGCTCAAGACTTTAAACCTGGCTGCTTGGCAAATTACGTAAACAACCAGCCAACACCTTTATCCAAAGCTGTTATGGATGTCATTCTGGAGGCCAGGAGGCCCAGCACCAGGAAAACCTATTCAGACAAATGGAAAAGATTTTGCGCCTGGAACCAGGCTAAAGGCCTAAACTCCCTTGATCCAAACATCCCTCAGATTCTACAATATTTAACTGAGATGTTACACAAAGGACTTTCCTTTTCATCTATTAAGATCCACGCCCCAGCAATTTCAGCTCATTACAGCACGGATCCTCCTTTATTCTCACATCCACTCCTAAGACAGTTCCTCAGAGGGGCTAAGAACTTAAGACCACCAAGGAGAGCTCCAACACCTACTTGGGATCTCAACTTTGTTCTGGAAAAGCTTACACTGCCACCCTTTGAACCAACTTTTTCAGCTGACTTAAAATTTCTTTCATGGAAAACTGCCCTACTACTAGCAATAACCTCAGCTAGAAGAGTCTCAGAGCTACAGGCACTAATGGCAGTGGAACCTTTCATCATTTTTCATCAAGACAGAGTCTCTCTATGAACTAATCTTTCCTTTATGCCAAAGGTGGTATCCAATGTGGCCCTAAACCAAACCATTCACTTTCCCACCTTCTTCCCAAATCCCCAGAACAAAGGAGAAAGACTCCTGCACTCTTTGGACATTCACAGGCAATTATGTTACTACTTGGATAAAACTAAGGCTTTCAGAAAAACTGACCAGCTTTTTGTAGCCTATGACACAGGATCACAAGGAAAAGTTATCTCAAAACAGACCATTTCAAAATGGATAGGGCATTGCATACGTTTTTGCTACATACATCATGGGAAACCAGTACCTGCTAACATTAGGTCCCACTCCACCAGGGCTACAGCTACATCAGCAGCCTTTCTCAGGGGAGTGCCAACCAAGGATATTCTGGAAGCTGCTACTTGGAGTTCACTGCACACCTTCACCAAACACTATCACTTACCTCTATACTCTAAGACTAGAGCTAGTTTTGCCACTGCAGTTTTGCAGGGCTTACTAGCTTCTTCTAAACCTGTCTGACTCCACCTCCCATCCTTAGCTTTGGGATTCAACCCAAGTGTGATGACTGCAGCAGGGTAACATGATGAACATAGTACAGTTTTGTACCTACCATAAATATAGATGTTCGAGTGTTCACCCTGCTGCAGTCCAGGTTACCCTCCCTCCATCCCCTCTGAACTAGCTGAACTTATCTCTACCACTCTATCCTATACTACCTCTGTGGTGTATTTACTTGTGCCTAAGGGTTTTGTTTTATTTTTATATAGCTATATGTGTGTGTATATATATATATATATATATATATATATATATATATATATATATTGCCTACCTATTGGGGACACCTGACATCTGGGGCAAGAAAAACTGAAGAAAATGGAGTTGGATGCCTCTTATATACCCCTGGCGCACTGACGTCAGGGAATAAGCGACAGCAACCGACGCCAGGCCAAGACTTTGGAATTCGGGCCAACTGCGGGACCACCTGACGGCAGGATAACCCAAGTGTGATGACTGCAGCAGGGTGAACACTCAAACATCTACATTTATGGTAGGTACAAAACTGTACTATGTCTCTACCTTGGATGGGTCCAGAGCCGCTGTGCAGGCACTGGCTTCTGAGGGTGTATTTCAACCTACCGATGTTCGCATTAAACCGACAACTTATTTAGCTAAAACTACTGAGTTGCTTAGGCCCAGAGTACGCACTACTCCTAGAAAACTGAAGACCAAAGCACATGCTCAAGATCCCATGCCACAAAAACAAATGCTTAAAGTGGCTGAAGTACCCTAATTAGGGCAAGCCAGCCTTCCCCTGCTAAGAGACAAAGAATTCTGATTCTACAGACCAGGAGTCCGATGACGTTGACCCTTCTGATTACCAGGAGATTCCCTTATCAACCTATGAGGATTCAGATGCAGAGGAATCCATTCCTCTGCTTCCCCTCCAGAGGATTTTTCATTTGGTGAAGCTTTGCATACTTTAAGAGAGCATTTCCGCTGGGAATGCCAGGACTACCCTCAGTCCAAAAAGAGACTCAGAGAATTTTTAGAATTGCCTCAGCACAGGCTTCTAGCTATACCCCCTGTCCTGGATGTTGTAGATGATGTCTTCATGGAATCAAGTCTTACTCCAGACAGTTTACCACCAGCCACTAGAAAACCTGACAGGTACTACAGAGGACCTGATTCTCACAAATTTCTCTTTAAGAATCCTACTGCAGATCCAGAGACCATTTCCCAGGGACCTAACGGTATTAAGGCTACTACAGCCAAAAACCCTACCCCTTCAGACAGGGATTTCAGAGCTGTAGACAGATGGTGTAAGAAGGTATATACCTCTGCAACCCTTGCCATCATGGCATTGAACTGCCAGTTTCACATGTTGAAGTACCAGCAACATATTATGGAACTAATTAAACAACAAATGGTGTTACTTCCAGATTGTGCAGAAAATAAAGATTTACAAGAGTTAATGCATTCTGGAAAAACAAGCTAGTAAGCATACTTTGCAGTGGGACTTTGATACCCTAGAAGCATCTTGCAAGTCTGCAGTCACTGGGTCTGTACTGAGAAGGCATGCTTGGCTGAAGGAACAAACCTAAAGCAGAAGAGATTCTTAAAAAGACAGAAGAAAAAGCTAAATCTATGCAAACTGTTAAAGAATTCTTACAAGTGCAGCCACCTAGATTCAGTAGGCATTGGCCTTCTAAAAACTGGTCCTTTCCAGCTCTTTCCAGGCCTTCTCAGTCCAAACCCAGGGGAAACAGACCACCAAGACTACAGCCTCAGGGTATGCAGAGATATAAACAATGGACTGCTCCCACCTCAAAAATAGGGAGTGGTAAGCCACCCCCTTATGGAAAAAGTTCACAATGACTTTTCAATTATCCTTCCCAACCCTGCCCAATTACTTGCGCCCCTAGGAGGAAAACTTGCTCTTCATGCAAAAAATTGGATGTCCATTACTCAGGACCGATGGGTTCTAAACATTGTATCCTAGGGGTACAGATTCTACTTCCATTCACTGCCAACCCCAAGCGGGTTTCCAGACCTTCCTCCAAACCAGTTGGCAGAGGCTCAAAAGCAAGTACATTCCCTGCTCAATGTCAGGGCTATTCAACCTGTTCCAGTAGAACAAAGGGGACAGGGTTTCTACTCCAGACTATTCCTGGTGGCCAGAAAAGAAGGCTCTTGTTGCACAATCCTGGATGTATCAATTCTCAACATCTTTCTGGTAGTCCCCAAAATTCAAAATGCTTACCCTGCAACAGCTTCTCCCTATGCTAGCCAAGAATACCTGGTTAGTCACCCTAGACTTAAAAGAAGCTTATCTGCACATCCCAATAAGGGAGTTTTGTAGGAGATATCTACGCTTCAGGGCAGGCTCAATGGCTTATCTGCTGTGTCCAGAATATTCACAAAGTGGCTGGCTCCAGCCATTGCATACTGCAGGTAGCAAAATATCCAAATTTTCCCATACTTGGACGATTGCCTGATTCAGTTGGACAGTCAGGAATTGCTACTTCAGCACCTGGCATTTGTAAAAAGACTCCTAACTTCATTGGGGTACACCATCAATGAAAAGAAATCACAACTGGTGCCCAGTCAAAAAACTGCATTCCTGGGAGCAAGCTTGAGCACAACTTCCCAGATGGCATTTCTCACTCCAGAAAAACAGGTCTATTTGACCAACTACTTCAAACAAATGGCCACCAAAACCCAGCTATCTGCAAGGAAAATACTGCAAGCCCTAGGGTTCATAGCCTCATGCATTCTGCTAATTTCATATGCAAGACTGCATATGAGGAAACTTCAATGGTACTTAAAAAGTCTTTGGTGCCAACATTCTCAGCACCTGGAATCAGTCATTCCTATTATACCTTGTCTAAGGGCAGAGTTCCTTTGGTGGGCAGAAGCATGCAACCACAACAAGGGACTGCCTTTCACTCAACTCCTCACTGCCCAAACCCTGACAACAGACACATCAGACTATGCAAGGGGGGCTCACATGGCAGGCAAATGCATTCAGGGCAAGTGGAGCCCAAGACAAATTCTTCTGCATATCAATCAAAAAGAGATGCTAGCTGTACATAATGCTCTGACAGCCTTCAAATACCTAATCCTTCCAGGACACCTGCTGATAAAAACAGACAACACCACAGTTATATGGTACATAAACAAGCAGGTGAGAACCCATTCTTACCCATTCTGCAGGTTAGCCATGGCCCTGTGGAACACAGCCTTGAGCAACCAAGTGCATCTACAAGATCAGTTCCTGCCAGGAAAATAAAATTCACTGGCAGACGATTTAAGCAGAAATCTCCTGGACCCACACAAGTGGAAATTGAAGCCCAACACCTTCAACCTTCTAATCCAGATGTGGGGTACACCAGAGGTGGACCTCTTTGCCTCCCCTGAGAACCACCAGTTGAGCAAATTCTGCACCAGAAACCCTCACAGCAGGGCCTGGAAGGTGGATGCCCTATCCTTCAAATGGGAAAACCTCTCAATTTATGCCTTTCCCCCTCTGCCCCTCCTCTCAAAGGTACTACTCAAGATCAAACAGGACAGGCCAAGGGCAATTCCTATTGCCCCAGACTGGCCATGCCAGCACTGGTACCCACTCTTACACAGTCTAACAACAGTGCCACAGTGGCACCTTCATCAGACACCTTCCCTGCTGTCTCAGCAGGAGGAACAGATTTGCATCCACAATTGCAAACCCTAAACATTGCAGCCTGGCTTATCCCCTGAATATACCACCAGCAACCCTCAGCAAACAGGTGCTGGACGTCATTCTTGAGGCCAGAAGGCTTAGTACTAGGAAATCCTATGCTGAAAAGTGGAAAAGATACTGTTCTTGGAATCAGTCTCAAGGAAAGGACACAGCAGTGCCCTCCTTACCTCAAATCCTTGATTACCTAGCAGAGCTACTCCACAGAGGCCTGTCCTTCTCCTCCATTAAGATTCATGCCTCTGCCATCTCAGCTCATTATAATACTGAGCCACCTCTATTTTCTCACCCTCTCATCAAACAGTTCCTGAGAGGGGCTAACAACTTAAGGCCCCCTAGGAGAGCACCCACTCCTGCCTGGGACCTTAAATTTGTACAGGAAAAGCTCACGCTTCCCCCATTTGAACCTGCTGCTTCAGCAGAGTTAAAATTCCTCTCTTGGAAAACAGCCTTACTTTTAGCCATAACTTCAGCAAGAAGAGTGTCTGAGTTGCAGACACTAATGGCTGCGGAACCCTTCATTATTTTCCATGCTCACAGGGTTTCCCCCAGGACTAACCCGTCCTTTATGCATAAGGTGGTGTCCAGTGTGGCTCTAAACCAATTCAGCCATTTGCCAACCTTCTTCCCTAATCCTCAGAATAAAGGGGAAAGGCTCCCGCACTCCTTGGATGTGCACAGACAGCTCAGGTTCTACCTTGACAGGACTAAACCTTTCAGAAAATCTGACCAACTGCTAGTTAGCTTTACTACAGGGGCAGAGGGCAAGGCCATTTCAAAGCAAACCATTTCTGAATGGATAGCACACTACATCCATTTCTGCTACGAACACCATGAAAACCCTATCCCACAGGGGATCAGAACTCATTCTAGTAGGGCTCCCTCAACTTCTACAACATTTCTCAGGGGAGTCCCTACCAGAGACATCCTGAAGGCTGCAACCTGGATTTCTGTACACTCCTTTACCAAGCATTGCCACTTAACTATTTTTTCTAAATCCAGAGCTGGATTTGCTACAGCAGTCTTACAAGGCCTGCTAGCCAGCCCTAAGACTTCTTGACTGCCTCCACCCTTCCTCAGCTTTGGGAATCAACCCAAGTGTGATGACTGCAACAGTGAAATATGAAGAACATAGTACAGTTGTGTACACTTACTATAAATGTAGATGTAAATATAAAATAGTCCAGTAGCCGTCCAAAGGTCATAATTCCAAAAAGAAAGCAAAGTGAAAATAAAACTGAACACGACCACCACGAACAATAAAATCCAGTATTTATTGAATAAAGTAAGCGCTTTCACATGCAAAACATAGCATGCTTCTTCAGATCTTGCTACAAGTAACAGATATCAGTATCTAAATACTGAGCTCAATAACTCCTAATTTAATAATTACAATAATTAATCAATAGAAGCATTCAAACCTTAAAGAAACAGGGCTCATATACTATACCAGCAAACAGGCTTCAGTATCAGCATATGTAAAAATAGTGAACCTTTTAGTCACAATAAATGTAGATGTTCGAATGTATTCACTGTTGCAGTCCTGGTTTTCCTCCCTCCAGCCCCCTGGGTTTCTCTGTCCTTTCTACCTATCCTCTCTATGGCCATTTTTAATGGCAGTGCTATTTACTTTTTACTGGTGGTGTGCCACACCATATACTAGCTTCCTATTTGGAGGACTCCTGACATTTGGGGCAAGAAAAACTGATGTAATGGCATCAGCTGCCTGTTTTATACCCCTGACAACCTGACGTCATGGAAGAGGCGACAGCATCCGCTGCAGAAATCCCAAGAATCTGGTATTCAGGCCAACTGAGGGGTAGCTGCAGGCAGATAACCCAAGTGTGATGACTGCGACAGTGAATACACTTGAACATCTACATTTATGGTAAGTGTACACAACTGTACTTTCCATGTAGTCCACAAAGAATCCTTCTTTGGTACCAGCCCCACTGGAGAGGTCCAGGACTGCTGGATTCCTGGATTACTCCCAGTTTTAAGATCTCCTGTATCTCGTCCCTCAGAGTCTGTCTGACTCACTCAGGCACCTTGTAAGGGGCCTCCTTTATAGGTCTTTGGGTCCCTGTATCCACATGCTACCGCACCAGGTGGGTGCACACTGGTTTCCCAGTGAACATGTCCCCAAACTCCTGTAATACTGCTCGGATTTCTCGAACCTGGGTAGGCTGCTGAGACATTGCTACCTCTTCCACTGAGGTGTCAGTCTGAGTGTAGCTAAGGAGATCAGTCACCAGATCCCTCTCAGACTCCTCCTGCCATCCACTGCAAGTACTCAGCACAAGGGCCTCGCTATCATGGTAAGGCTTCATCATGTTAACATGGTACAGTTTGTGTCCCTGCCTCCAGCCTTGCAGTTCTACCATGTAGTTAACATCACTGACCTTTCTTACCACCTTTAAGGGTCCCTCCCAAGCTGCCTGCAGTTTATTG
This sequence comes from Protopterus annectens, assembly GCF_019279795.1. Taxonomy (NCBI): domain Eukaryota; kingdom Metazoa; phylum Chordata; order Ceratodontiformes; family Protopteridae; genus Protopterus; species Protopterus annectens. Next base: position 1,510,751,795 of record NC_056746.1, read on the forward strand.
TGTCGGACAGGAATGAGAACCATGACCTGCTGCCCCACAGCATACTCTCTGGCTTGAGCATTCCTGTCATACCAGACATTTTTCTGCTGTTGGGCTTCTGCCAGGTTCTCATGGCCCAAGCTCATGAGCTCCCTAAGCCTCACCCTGAGGTTTAGGAAATATGCCACAACGTACTCTTTGTGGGATTCCCTCTCACTCATCATGAATAAAATGTAAAGGCCCCCTTATCCTATGCCCATGCAGCAACTCAGAGGCTGAAAAACCTGTGGATTCGTGTGGCACCTGTCTGTAAGCAAATAATAGATGGTGGAGATATTTGTCTCCTAAACTAGTCTGCAAATGCCTGTAACATATAGTCTTTAGCATAGAGTTTAACCTGTCCACTAGACCATTAGTCTGGGGGTGGTCTTTAGGTGCTTCACCCCACAGTGCTCCCACAGACAAGCCAGCAGGTTTGACATTAAATTGGCAGCTCTTCGGTCAGTATTTCTCATTGGAAATCTACCCGGCTGAAAATCTCTGCCAAAGCATTTGCCACCTTCTCTGCCTCGATAGAGGACAGAGTCACTGCTTCAGGGTATCTAGTAGCATAATCTACTACAATTGGGATATACTTCTTCCCTGTGGAATTTGGGGTACGCAGATGCCCCACAATATCCATAGCTACCCTCTGAAATGGCTCCTCAATCACAGGCAAAGGCATTAAAAGAGCTCTGACCTTGTCTCCTGCCTACTTTTTGACATTGTTCACAGGTCCTGCAGTACCCTGTTACACCCCTGTCAGTCCCAGGCCAACAAAAGTTCTGCATAATATGCTTCTTAGTATGGTTTATTCTTGTATGACCTGCAAAGGGAATGTCATGGGCTATGTCTAGACGTGCCAGATGGTAGGTTCTGGGCACTGCCAACTGCTATATGCTGTATTACCTCACCTTCTAGCCATCCCTAAGGGATCCACTCTCTGTACAGTGACCCTTTGTTCCAGTATACAGAATCCCCTTTTCCTTGAGAATCAGGTGCCTCCCTAGCTATTTCCCTCAAGTCTTATAATGTAGGGCCAGTCTGAACTCTCTATTTGTAACTCTTCCCAGCTCCCCCTCCACGGGAAGTCTTCTATCCTCTGACAGCAGTGCCTCACAGTCAGCCTGGGTACTACTACTCACCTCTGACCTTGCAGTCACTGTGTCAAAGGGAACATCAGTACCCACCAGCAACTGTGGCTCACCATCAGTCTCACTGGTACAGGGTAGTGCCTTCCCAGAAGTAGCCACATCACCAATCCTGGCTTCAGGTGTGCAGTCTGTCTAGGTCTCCTCCAAGCTACCAGATCCACATGCCTATCTCTAAGCCTGATGCATGTCATTGAATGCACAGAAGGTACTGCATTATCAAAATCATTCCATATCAAGACATCTGCAGGGATATCCTCAAATACACCTACTTGCCAGCTTCCTTTTCCACCCTCCCAGTCAAGACAAATCCTGACTGGAGTGGATTACCCAAGCAAGTACTGTTCCTCTTTAACCACTGCAGGCTTCACAATGGTTGTAACAATGGTTATATCAGAGGCAGTGTCTCTCTTGGCAGTGGCCTGTTTTACATCCACCAAGACTGGATGTAAACTCTGCTGGTAGTTTGGTACCCCTGTTGTCTCCATAAAACTTACCACTGGCATACACTACCCTGTTGTCTCCAAAAAACTTACCACTGGCATACTATTATCCCCACTTGCTGGTTCCCCCACCTTTTGTTCCCCACCTTGCCTCTGTGGGCATTTATATGCTACATGGCCCCACTGTTACATTTAAAACATTTAATCCTTGATCCTGGCTGTGTATCTGAACTAGTGGCTTCACCTGTTACTGGTATACTCTGTTGGGGCGGTTTAGGCTACTCATCATGGGTTCCTTTATAACCATGTGCAGCACTGGGTATCCCTTTCCTGTGCAGTCATACCCTGCGTGATACCCTGCTTGCTAGGTATAGATCTCCCTTTTTCCCCAACTCATCTGCAGAGTTACATTCCTTGTCTGCCAACCAGATTCTCATGTCCTCAAGCAAAGTGCTAAGGGCTTGTTCCCTCAGCAAAAGGTCTGCCAGCCCTTGAAAAGTGGTGACCTGACACCCATCACCCACCTATAAGAATGTGTGCTTAACTCAGCAATATAATAACATGCACTTTCATCTGCATTGCATCTGTGCTCACAAAACTGTTCTGTAAGCTTCAGGTGTTAACTTAAAACATTGTAATAAACAGTATTTCACTTTTTCGTAATCTAAACAACCAGTATCAGACAATTTATAAACAACAGTTACAGCTTTACCATGTAGTATGGGGGTGAGGAACTGTATCCCGAGCCCTAGGTCAACATTATACTGTTTGCATACTCTTTCAAACATATGAATGAAACTATCAAAATTATCACCTTCTTGGTACTGAGGAAGAAGATTACTGACCTTTATTGCTTCTGGGGTACAGTTACTCCCTTCCCCATTACCTCCATGACCCCGGGGAAGAGTTAGTATTTCATTTTCATATTGCCTCTGCCTCTCATTTTCTTCAGCTTCCAGATGTCTCAGTCTCTCTTTTTATTCAGTCCCCAAATGCCACATTCACTCTGCCAATTCTAATTCCACTGTTTGGCCTCCAGTTCAAATCTCTTTAACTCCAGATGTTTTTTTAAGTCCTCTGAGGAAAAGTTGAACCGTCCTATTTCTGAGAGCTGCAAGTCCCTATTGATAAACTGGTTATCCTACTGGTTGCTGGTCTGTGCTGTAGCTGTCATTAATACTGCAATCATTTTCCCTTTAGTCAGGTTGGCATGCCCCAGTCCTTTGGCTTGGCACATCTCAGCCGACTGGTTCCTTGTCAGCTTGCCGTAATCTTCTGCTGACATCCTTGCCTGCACTCCCTAACTAACTAATCTAACAAAAAATAAATAAAACTGTTGTGATATGAAACTCTGAATGCCTACTGTGTGGCTGCTTGACAGTGCAAACACCTTCTTTAGAGAACAGTGCTTACAGGCTATTGGAGTTCAGTATCCACACTGCTGCTCAACAATATGCGAGCAAGTGATGATCCCACTACTGCCAACAAATACTTCCGTATTTCTCTGCTTTATACAGACTTTCACAGAATTTCCAAAATATTTCTAATACTAATACAGGATCCCTTGTTATCTTCCTAGGCTGCCTAAGCTTGGCAACAGCTCTTTCTACTTTCTGTTGCCTAAGGCATTCTGTTAAATGTTTTTGTGCTCTAGAGTTGTTATCAAAAACTGTTGCTTAACAGCAATCTTTCTAAGCGTATGCATATTACTGAGGTAGTAGTCCCTTCTTTTCTGTTTAGCATTCTGCAGTTGCTCCTCTTCTTGTTCTATGAAGTTCCCCCTATTTTACAATACTTTAACATTTGTCAGTACCTCTTAATAATTCTTGTTACTTCTTAACCATACCTCCCTTTCATTTATTTCCATCCTGTTTTTAAACTCCACTTTAATTTTATCCCACTCCCTAGCTATATTTTCAGAAGAGTTTTCTATCTTTTCTAATAGCTCCTGAATAATTTCCACTACCTGTTCCTTAAATTCCTCTCTTTTCAACAGATAGGTGGGAAAGTGCCACTGTCTTATTTTTAATTACCCCATGTTTTATTGTAGTTATTATTGGTGCATGATCTGAAATAGTTATCAGGTGCATATCAAGACCTTCAATTAAATGCACATGTTCCCATGAAATATAAATTCTGTTTAGCCTAACCAGTTTTTGTATCTTGGGGAATAATATGTAAATTCTCTCAAGACTCCTACTACTGAATTCACATCTTCCATGTCAAATATTTTCATAAATTACTTTAAAAATCTACCTTCCTTTGTAATATTTTATGTTGCAAATCAAATTCCAGTCCCTACCTATAGGTAATATCCCTTGCTGAAAGGTAATTATTTCACCCAGTATTTTTTAAATCTCCATTGTAGAAGTTTTTGGTGGAATATAAATACATGCCGGTGTAATCCTCCTTCTATGCCAGTAGTCCCTTAGGACTACAACTCTACTATCACTATTGGATCTGTTATCCTCTTCTCTCACTATTAGAGCTCCTCTTGAATTTAATATAAGTATTCCTGTCTTCCTTTGCCCAAGGTATTCTGCTGAATAACCATCCTGAAAACCTTTCTTATTCAAATTCAAGTTTAGTTCTTTCAAAGTGTGTCTCATGTAGCATAGCTATTTGCACTCTACATTTTAATATAGTTCACTACTCTTTCTTTCTTTTTATCTGAGAGACCATTCACATTTATAGACATTGCAGAAAGCATCATATTTTTGAAAAATATATTATTCACACTGTTTAATTGTAACAACTTTTTTGTTAAATGTCTAGTTCCAGATTTTGTGTTACATGCATGTACTGTTTGGCAGGTTAATATTTTATACAGTTGTTTCTTGTCATCTTCATTTGCAACTATGTTACATCTTATAGAACTTTTTGTTTTAATGAAAACCCTCAAACAAAAACACAAACACACCCCAATGCCCCCTAAAACCTATTAACTTAATAATAATGCACAGAACTATGTACGTCTTCAAATACTGAAGTTTTACCCTCCTAATAGGAACAAAAGTTCCAAACTGACAGCCACACTTAGCTTTCAGATAACTTAGTAGAAAGGTTATCCATGCTAAGACACATGGTACAGCCTGGGGTTCTATTAGGTGCGGTCTGGGTTTGTCTTATCTTTATAGCTCCCTCTGCTGAAAAAAACACTTGAATGCTTTCAGAAAACATTTTCTGCAAGCCATTCATTTCTTTTTATCAGATTGCTTGTTAGAGGCATGAAAAACAGATATAAAACTGCTAAGCATATCTTTGTTAACTCAAAAAAAGTCTTATAATGTTCAATATTCTTTTTCATTTACTTGCTTTCTTTTAAAACTTGTTACTAGATTAAGCATATGACCTTTAACCCAGTCATTCCCCTATGCAAGAATGAGAAAAAGTGCAGTAATTTTCCTTTTGTCATGCTTTAACAAGATCTTTTTTTTACAGTGGTGCAGCGGGCCTCTGCTGAAAACAGGATCGGTCAACAAATGTTAAATAAATAAAAAATAAAAATCTACATTTCTTAAAACTAAACAAAAAGAAAGAGAGTGGAAGGCAGAAAGGAAAAACAAGAACAAAACAGGGGCCCATATTTACATAAATACACATAAAAAATAACTGAAAAAAACTTTACTTTATAACATACAATGAAAGCCATGCAGTATCAAAGTAGTACTATTAAGAAGAAAAGTCTGTTTTCCTTACAGTTAACTTTCTCCCTTTTCGTCCCCCTCTTGAGTATTTTTCTGAAACTTAATGACATGAAGTAGGGCATATGCTTTAGAGTCCCTTACAAGTTTAACAAAGTCCAAATTTGTAATCCCACGTTTGTCAATTTCCAAGTTACTGATTTTATTCTCCAAACATTCTTACATGAAGTAGTGCCTATGCTTTAGAGTCTCCTACAAGTTTAACTAAGTCCAAGAAAGTCTAATATTTCCAGATTCTGTTGTTCTATTTCTGTTCATCTCCATCTCCTAAACCCTGTCTCTTCTTCATTTCCAGCATACTCTTGATTCTTCTAGTCAACGCTTGTGCTTTTTTCCATGTCAAACATTTTCCATTGAAACACTGGAAAATGTTTCACTGACACAGTCTCCCTGTTTTCTTTATTACCAGAAATACAAGAAGCAGTCTCCTTCTGTTTCACATCTCACATTTTGTTGGACAAACTTTAGTATTTCTTCTTTAGCATGTACTTCATCAAAAAATATTTTGTTCCTCCAGGAAAAAATGTTTTGAAGATAGCTGAGTACAGCAGTTTGAATCTCACACCTGCTTCTTTACATTCCCTGAAAAAATTGAATAAATTTACTCCTCTTCTGCCTGGTGTACAATGAATATTCTCCAAAAACACTCTGTTGCCTCCCACGTTTAGTACTTTGTCCTTCTGCCACAGTTTTGTCAGAATTAACTCCTTCTGTTGGTAAGATTGCATCTTTACTATTAAAGGTCTAGGTTGTTTTCTCATGTCCACGTTTGGAGCACACATATGATGTGTTCTCTCAGTTAACAGCTCCTGTTGTGGAATGCCAGTCCAGTTGCTTTATTTGTGCTTTCATAAAATTAATACAGTCTGTCTTCTGGGGTACAGCAGAAAATCTCAGGTTTTCCCTATTTGCTCTTAGTTTTTTCAAGTTCTCTTTTTGTACAGTCTCATATTCAGTCAGCCTTTTCTACATTTAGACCTCTGAGTTTTGCAGTTTTATCACCTTATATGAATATCTGTTTAAAGCTTCTTCCATTTCTTCCAGCCTTTTATTGTTTGACTTGACATACTCCACCAGTGTTTTATCTATTTTAGTCAGGTCTATGTGCAGTTGCCTTTTACTTTACGTCATGTTTTTTGCTGAATAGCTGCAGTTTTCTTCCCCATTCAGTGTTTTTCCGTCACGTTTTCTAGCTGATTTCCTTCAGGTCCTCTATATTTCTTTTTTCCTGGCATCCAGGCAGTGTGCACTTACTAGCCAGTTATTGAAATTTACCCAGAAATCCAAATCCACTGGCTTTCTCTGGTAACTTTCTATTTTCACACTGAGTGAGTTAGAATTAAGCTGCTACTCAGTGTGCAACCATCATGGAAGTCTGCCTTATTTTCTTTGTGCTAAAATTAAACTGAGCCTATGTACATACACTGTAAATTAATGCTGACTGTACTTTTGATATCTGTGAGTTTTACATGCCCCATACACTGTTCTACTGATATTTGTGGGTGTTACGTGCTGTAAATAGGATGTTTAATAGTCATAGCTGAGCTTAATATGCTGTAAATACTATGTAGTGTATGGAACATCATGATCACTTGTTAAGTATATAGCCCGGAGTGTTATGCAGTATTTGACTGTTAGATCATTCACATGTAGAAAATGTGGAGCTGTTCTTCACAAGCCTCAGCTGAAAAGGGGATTTTCCCAGATGGGGTGTCCCATTAATCAAAGGCAAATAAATAGATAGATACATATACATACACAAATAATCATCTTGGTACTTAGAAAAGGACAGCTGTTTGAATAATGAGTGGGAACAGCTATATATTGTCATTGAGGACTATGTGAACAGCATGTATATGGCATGTTTGAGGTTTCATTAAGGTGTTCGGGTTACGTTGGTAGCTAACAGTAGTTAAACAGTCAAAAGTAGCAGAATATAAACTTTCATAGAGGGCACAGCTGCACATACAGTACTGGATAACTGTTTATTTGGCAATTACTTGCTCTTGTTGATTATAAATTATGTTTACAAATTTGCATTGCATATTATAACCACATTGATTGTAAATCAACAAGCCTGAAATACTTTGCATCTAGATTTCATAAAAATTCCCCTCCATGGTTGACTTGATAAATATTAACTTTTCTCTATATTCAGTACATTCTAGCCCTAAAATTCTTAATATGCATTGTTCTTCTCTTCATATTTATTTAGTGTATACAAATCACAAAAGGATGGATCATTGCTACATGGACTAAAATGCCTCTGAGAAAGAATAGTCCCAATCTATTACAGTTTCTGCAACACCAGTATTTTAGTTTTTGTGAGAGAAAACTGGGGAGAAGCAAGACAGAAAGGAATAGGAGGAAAGAGGTGGCAGAAGTCTGTGGCCTCTGCAGCAGCACTAACAAAGATGATTCATTTACACAAATAAAATGGCAGACTAAAGCAGAGCCATAGCTGATTCATCTAGTGCCCTGTACCATTCCTGAACTGGTGCCCCCAGCTCTAAGATGCAAAGTGATCAATCCATCTGTAATTTAACAAAAAAATAAAAAGTCTTTCTCCCAATCTGGTGCTCCAAACCAGGCCAGCAGACATTTTTTTCCCAACTTGCTTCCCTTTGCTAAAAGTTGTAGTCCCACTTTAGTAATACAAAACTCTTTTTGATTTAAAGACTGTAGCAAGCAGCTTACTACATTTCTAGCAATAGACTTGCTACAATTTCTTAAGTGCTGAAGTACATCTCTGTACCAACATTAAGAGCAACTGGTGCAGAACTGAATGCAGGTACTGTCCTACCAATCAATCAAAATCTCCTGATCCTGCCCCCTAACACCTAGCATCTTTCGTGGTTGTCCCACCACCACACCTTAGCTGCTCTTCTTGACTAAAGTTTTATTCAACTTCTGAGCATTTTCAAAATAACAGTCATACGATGTTGCATATTTATTGTCCACCGTGCCACATGTGACGAATTCAAGCTGTATAGTTAATGCAGTCGCTTAAGTTGTTCTTCTTTATTACTATTTATTTATTTATCTGTTTGTTTATCTGTTAATTTCCAGTTTGTTAAATGGAATGGTCCCATTGGGCATTTTGTCCCTTTTCAGCAGAATCCCGGAGTTCTAAGCTCTACAAGAGCCATAGGTGACTCACTGTGAAACACACAGATGTCCCACTCACCAGACTGGACAAGGAAAAGGTTATGGTCAGCTGTCTATTGGGTGCCAGGATCCATCAGATCACACATGCACTCAAGTCTCTTAACAGCAAGTACTGTTATGACTCCTGTCATAATTCATGTTGGTGTGAATGACTTGAGATGCACCTCAATGGACTATATGAAGAGAGACATGATTGCTGCTCTCTGAATATGTATCCCAGCAGGTATGTCCTTAGTCCTGAGCAGCATTCTACCCTCACCTAGGATGATCCCACAATATAAACAAAAAATGATTGACTTCAACAATTGGCTTAGTTTCTGGTGTCATTCTAAGGGGATCCAGTTCCTCTCAGCCTTGGATGACATGGTTGAGAGACCATGCTGCTTTGCCAGAGATGGTCTTCACCTCTCATCTCTAGGCTTTCGGTTACTGGCTAAGGCACTCCCCTGTAGTGCCTTCTTTAGTCATTGTCTCAAGAACAAAATTTCTGACATGAAAATACTCACAAATAAATTAAAGGTTGTGCTGCTAAACGCTAGGAGTTTAAATCAGAAACTGCACTCTCTGGAAGCACTCCTCTCCCTGGAGGATGTTGACATCTGTGCAGTCACAGAAACTTGATTCAGGGCCGCAGAGAGTACCCCAGCCTTTCAAGGCTATGCCTTCTACACTTTCAGACCACAAAATGAACATGTGAGAACCAAAGGAGGAGGAGTATCTGCCTTCATCAAAGATAAATTCACCTGTAGAGTAGCTAGACAGGAAAACTCCATGGAGTTACTCCAAGCTCAACTAACTGTGGGTAAGACCCACCTTCAAGTCATCTTTAGCTATAGGCCCCCTTGAATGAACCATGATACCCACACTGCTTATTTGGACCTACTTGAGTCAGTCAAATTACAACCACTCTAGTCATGGGCGATTTTGACTATCCCTCCATTGACTGGGAAACTTATATGAGTACCAACATGCTCGCACAAAAGTTCCTGGACTTTGTTAACACTAATGCCCTGGAACAAGTAGTATGCAACCCTAGAAAGGGCTCAAATATTCTTGACCTGGCCCTCACCAACATGGGTGACTGTTGCACCACCACAAGTATAGGACCCTCACTGGGTAAATCTGATCACAAATCAGGCACATTTGAAGGAGCTATAACACCTGAACCCCTCTTAGGTGAAATCAGACTAAATAAATTTCTCAGAAGCTAATTATACACTCATGAAGGATGGCATAAATTATTTCCAAGCTCCTGTTGCCACAGATGTCACTGACAAGTATACTAAGGTATACACAAATGCCATGTACAATCACTTATACAAATGTATTGACACTGCTGTACCCGATAGGATCAAAACAAGATCCTCAAGAAAAAACAAGCCTCCCTTGTGGGAGATCTAGCATTAAAGTTATACAACAAGTGGAAGAAGTTGCTGCCTAAGAATAAAAAAGAGAGGTTCCAGCACTGGAAGAACACCCTCTGCTGCTGTAAAATCATCTAAGGGCAACATCAAAAAGAATTTAGTAACCATAGCTAAGGATAACCATAAGGCATTCTTTAACTGTATCGGTAATCTAAAAGGTTAGACCCAGACGTGTGCTGAACTAGCTGAGGACATATCACACACACTGATCCTGCGAAAGTAGCTAACCTATTAGCTGACAAGTTTCACAAAAGTTTCACCCCTGTCCCTTCCGAACATTACACAAAGCATTCCTTCTACATCTCCCCCACCTTGCATCGCCAAAGAGCAACTCATTAATGCTCTCTCCAAGGCCAAAAACAAAGCCTCTATGGGAATACATGGCACCCTAGGTTGCATTTTAAATGGTCTAAAACATAAGTTAGCAACTCCCTTAGGTACTCTCTTCAACCACAGCCTGAGTACTGGTTTTGTCCTTACTGAATGGAAATATGCTTCTCAGAAGTTCAGGCCAAAACAGAGGGGCTGTGGCTGAGTAAGTTTGCTGACGACTTCTATTTAGGTGCAGTCACTGAATCCCCAAACAATGTCAGTATACTTCAAACCAATGATTGATACCAAAGACATGGACTCAAACTCAGTGTTAAAAATGCATTATAATCTCCTTCGGTAAAAATGATATAGCAGCAGACTATCATGTAAATCATATATACCCTAAGTAACAACTCAGTTATTAGAGACTTGTGAATGCAAGTTGACTGTAGTTTAAACGTTGACCACCATGTGTCTACTGTGGTAAGGAAAGCAGTCTACGTCACACATCTCATTAGCAAAGGTATTGCCTCAAGAGCAAAAGAGATCATACCTTCCCTGTACTCAACCCTCATCAGGCCAATAACTGAGTACAATGCTCCCTTTAGTGTGTACCTTACCAGGCACCTGCAGCAACTTCAGAGACTTCAGAGATTTCTAACCAAAAAAAGTCAGGGTCTCTAGCACATGTCATACACTGACAGACTGAAATCACTGTCACTGTACTCAGCAGCATCCAGACTACTTAAATTAGACTTGTGCCTGGCTTATAGAGCAAGCTCAGATCCAAACCTAATGGAAATGCTGCACATCTGCAAGTCAAATGGGACAAGGATCACCCACTCCAGAGACCTTAACCTGGCCTGCAACATAGATAGGACCTGCTGGAGAGACAGATTTGTCTCTCAGAGGTTGCCTCTTCTCTGGAATAGGCTACTAATTCACATCAAACAGAGTCCCTCTATGACCCTGTTTAAGTGTAGCCTGGATGACTGGATGGGAAACCATAAGTTCCTGTCTGGGATTTCACCTATGCCCCTCCTAGATATGGGCAGTTGTTGCTAACTAAGACCTCAAGTTTTAGCAAGATCCTTTATATTGGGTTTCTCTAGTATTATACTGGGTACACACAGCTAGGCTTATAAAGACCTTCGGGTCAGTAGCCCAGTAACCACCTATATTATGTCCCTTACCTAAAACTGAGTCTGAGTAGGGTAAAGGCACCATCACTGCAGGACTCAGTGCTAGGACAAATACAAGCTGCCAGCTGTGGCCAAAAAAGGCTAATTGAGATTTAGGAAACAGAATCATTCTCTTCTAAATGACAGCAAATGTAAGACTTAGCTGTAATAATGCTTTTTGAAATGTAAACAATGAAAAAAGATGGCTGGTCTTGGTTGTGGTCGGTTGTTCCAGTAATACTAGACTCAGTCACACTGATGGTGAAACTGATAATGCAACAATCTTTAGAGTGTTTTGGGGTTATGCATTTACTGTTTGTTAACTGAGTAGGATGGATAATAGTACTGGCCTATCTTAGCTGTGAACTAGGCCAAAATTAACAAGAATTGCACAAATTTACATACACAGGCAAATGCAGTACATTCACATATATTCATGGTGATCACAATAAATTGACCTGTTGTCTTAGAAATATAGCCATGTAATTTTAATAAATAATATGTTAGATGCACCTGTAAGTGAAAGCTGTTCACATGCAATTTGACATTTTGCATTTTTGGTTACAAGATATGGCACAGTGAGTAAAATGCGGCAGTTGTCTGAACCTTGGCTCCTCCCCTGAATGCAGAAAAGAAGAACACCCCCCCCAAAAAAATGTTTGCAGTAAGAATAGAACAGAGGTAGTGTCATGGTAAACATCCATCTGTTATCAGAGGGCTTCACAGCTGCAACTATTCGACATGATAAGACATTCTAGGAAGGCTGAGGGTGGGGTCAGAGTCTGATTTTCTAACAAGTATGAGACACCTTTAATAAATACTCTTCTAGAAGTTTTTGCATTAATGAACACATTTCACAGCACTGTGCATTCTTCTAAAAGTAACAGAGATTTTTTAATGCCTATTTATTGTAAAAAAAGTTATTCAGAAAATGTTTTACTCAGATAATGAATATTCCCTTGAAAGTGGATCTAACTGATGGCATACAAATTACTAGCCATGTAAACAAGTCAGCTGTATGTCTACAGACTTGTCTGTAGGAAGGGTTAAGTAACCTTGTTGTATTTTGTAGCCTACTGTAGAGGCGCCAAGAAAATAAGCAACTTCTGAAGGAGAACAAAAACAACTTTCTGTTCCACTGAGTGCTGAAATCTAAGTACACTTGGTAAGGTTATAACAGTAGTCCATGTAACTACATAGTTAAAATGTAGAACTCTTGCCTGCAAAAGAGGTCTGAAATATATATGAAGTTATAATGAAGGTATAGGGTGTAGAGAAAAATTACCACAACAGTGTGGCATATGTGACATTTTCTTCTAAGTGAAAAGTGCTTCATGGGACTGTGTTGTTTGCCATGATGTTCAGGGCTAAAGCACTAATGAGATGTGGCCAGCTGTGTATTCTTAATTATCTTGGTGTAATAATGCCCATTTGTAGCCGATAAGTGGCAGTGTGGGTTCTGACGTCATCATTTTAAATGAATGTGACATTTGGTCATATACAAGATCCCTGTATCTGCTACGATGGCCCTTTCACAAGTAGCTGACTGCAGAACTGAGGTGATAAGCAGGAGGTAACAGGAGTCAAAATGTGCATCCACTATGATCCTTGACAGATGTCTGCCTTTGACTCTGAACATCCTGCATTTATTTATGCCCTAACATGTGAAAATTGACTAATGCTGGTACGTGACTGAAGCAAAGGCAACATATATCATCTGGCAGATCCTGAACAGGACATGAGACTGTGTTAGTGGGTGTAGACACAGCAGGTGGACAATGCCATTTGTATCAATGCATCCCTGTTTTAGTGTGCATACACAATTGTTTTATTTTTCTTGTGATAAACAGGTTTGCCATTACAGCAGATACCTGGGAAAAATGTTCCATCATATAGCTTCAGGTTGAAATGAAATAAGTGTGTGTGTGTGTGTGTGTGTGTGTGTGTGTGTGTGTGTGTGTGTGTGTGTGTGTGTGTGTGTGTGTGTCCTCTTACCCTTTTATATATATATAAATATATATATATATTTTTTAAATATATATAATTATGTGACAACACATGTCATACCTCTCAATTGTACCTCATTACGAGGAGTGTACCTCATTTCGGGTCTTAAAAAGTTCATGTTACAGAAAGTTCCACACTGAAAGGGTCGGTCACACATCCAGTGTTATGAAATTTTTTGCTGATAACCAAGGTAAGAAACATTAATTCATTAAAAGGTCTTTTATATAAGTAAAATCAGCACATTTTAACCATGGAATAACCTCCCTAGTTTCAGATGTTAGGAAGCCATTAGTATGTTTTCCACATTTTGCCCATTTTGTTCCACATTATGAGGACTACTACTCTTTATTTTGGAGATGGAAGGTTGAGAGCTGTGACACAAATCACACTGATTCTGCTCAACATTTCTCCACAAAGCACAACATAATGCAAGGATTTCCCTTTGTACTCCCTGTGTTTGCTCCCCATATCACCGCTGTCCTATCTTCCCTGTTTGCTTTTTATAAAGCATTATTGTGTGATGGTGCACATCATGCACTGTTGCTAAGCAATAGTGAATGACACCTGCATATAAATGTATGTCAATGTATCATAGACACCTGTAAAAGTACTACATACACCTGTATTAGAACCCAGTACCATCTGGCCCAAACAACAAAGAATATAGCAATACATTAACACATGCTGCCACAGAGTCAGTTTTGCAGCACATGTATTCCATACAGTCAGTCCTGTCACAGTTTAGCAGGGAATTCCTATTGTTCCTCTCCATGCTTGCTCCCTATGTCACCACTGTTCTGTGTACCCCATTATGCTATTTAAAGCATTGTGTGATGGTGCACATCACACACCAACGTGTAGCAAAGCTTATGCAAAACCAGTTAAATGTATTGGATACAGCTGTATTCGAACCCAGTATTTTCTGGCCCCACTGTTCAATGATAAAAATAGATGTGTGTGTGTGTGTGTGTGTGTGTGTGTGTGTGTGTGTGTGTGTGTTGGCCCCAAAAAGAAACATATCACTGCATAAAGTGAATTAACACGTGCTGCCACAGAGTCAGTGAAGTAGCAGGTATTTGCAACAACAGTTAGACTTAACTTGCCAGTTGATATTCAGTCTCTAAAATACAACTGCTACTCAGCTGAGTGTGTGGCATCAATTATAATGAACTGATCCGTTCCCTTTTTTTTGGACCAGAGAGTACTGGGTTCCAGTGCAGCTATTTGTAACAGTTTGAAATATCTTTACGCTGATACCCAATAATCCTGTATATAATTTGCCATAGCCACTATTGCGCTTTGCTTACCATAGTACAAATGTCTGCTTGAGAGATGCTAAGCATCAAGCAATATTTTCAAACACTGTGCGACACCCACTAAGCATGTGATAACTAGAACTAGTGGCAAAACATCACACTTCCGAGCTCAGTGGTGGGGTGTCTAGGGGTCCAAAGTGTTTGTTGAACTCCTAATTAAGCATCAGGGGCAGCCACAGCAACTGGTGGTTCCCCCTCCAAGTACTCCTATCACTGTGGTTGTGGTGACCTCGGTGTTGGTAGGGGGATGTTTGTCCCTTCCTCTTCCTTCTGCAGCTGTTTCTGCATGATCAGATTGTGTAGCATAGCAAATACTACGAAGATCTGTGTACATGTATGTGGACTATACTGTGTGGCTCCACCAGATGTATCTAGGCACTGGAACAATGATTTCAGCAACCCAAACATACAGTCTATGAAGTTTGTGGTTTGTGCATTTGCATCATTATGGCATTCTTGCTTAACTGGTTTCAAGCGTGGTTTGGTTGCAGTGTATAAATGTTGGTTGTCTTTTAACAAGTTTGTCTGATGAAGCATTTAACAAATCGTGAAAGTAGTTACCTGTACTTTTGTTTTGTTTAATAAATTATACTTTGCTTTCTAGCCTTGCAGGCTCGGTACCTTATTTGTTTTTAGTTGCACTTGTTTTTGATACCATGCCGTATCCTGTGCCTGTCTACATATTTTTTGGTATTTATACCTACCCATTTAACAAATTCAAAATAAAAAAATTAAAATTAAAATTAAAAACTGATATTTGTAACTGTTGTCTCCTGAAGTTTTCCAAACACACAGCAACACAAAATTTCCAAAAAATACACTCAGGAGGCAGTCACTGGAAACAAACTCCAACTTTTAATGGTGTTTCTGGAACCTCGGCAAAAGCCTTCAAGGAATAACATAAGCCACCAGCCATTCCCATTTTATGTCAAGCTGCTCCAATTAGACAATCATCTCATCACCCAATAATCTACTTCAAGAACCTTAAGCTTTTGGTGCGAAGCATAAAAGATTAAAGAGTGGGGAATTTTTTTTTCAGAATAGTACTGGTGAAGGTGCTTTAGGCTGTGAAACTGGTTTGCTTTGGTTCCCTGAATTGCTTTGATTTCAATACGCTTCTGTAGATAATTTCAGAGTAAAATTTTGTTGATTCATTGCCTTGCTGGTTTTGTGGTGCTGAGCAGATGGAGTGATTTTGTCCGTGACTGATGGTACCATTATTTTTTCTGTTGTTCTTACTCCATTTACTGATATTCACTGCTTACCAAAGCTTGGCTCTTACATCTCCAGTTTACTGACTCACAGATTGCTGGGGACACAGTGCAATCCTGCTCAGTTCAGCTCTGCTTCACTCCTCTGCCATACCCCATCCCACCACCCTTATAGTTTATCCACCCTTCATCTTCACGCTGTAATAATCTTCCATTCCCATATAAACTGGCAACACTTCCTTCTTAGTAATTGCCCCATATGTTACAATCCTACACAATGTCTCTCTTTTCCAAAAATACAATGCAGATGGGAAAGGAAACTTTCTCATTTTTACAACTCTGTTTCTTCTAATATCAACTGCATGTTACCCTTCATTGAATATATGCTTTGTGATTCCCTCAGATAGATGTTTTCCTATAGATCTACCAACAGCAGTATCAGCTGCCAAGGCTTTATGGTGGTTTTGGCACATACACACTGCTGTACATCTAACCAAGAGACCACACCATATAACTTTGGAGAGCCTATTCTACAGTGAAATGGGCAGGTCTGTGCAAAAGAATCAGAAAATCTTACTGCTTCTGGCCACCCTGCTAATTTTACAGGCTGGTGACATTCACAGCAGTCCTTAGTAAAATTGATTGCTATTGTTATCTGTTTGTGTTTTTGTATTTACTGTGAATTAATGTATTAACACATTTTGCATTCATAGATGTCAGCTTGTATTCTTTTAGTTATATGTGTCTAATTTCTTGTACAATGACTTTTTAATGCACCTGGTGCTTTTCTCCTCAGGTCTCCACTGAAAATGGGTACCTGTGACCCAACCGAACTTTCATAGTAAACAAATCTCAATAAGTAAATACATTTTCTTTATAGTTCTGCCCAGGCCCTTCCCAATTGATCTTCTGAAGTACTACTTTCTGAGCTACCCATCACAAACTGGAATTCTTTCTACAGATGTAATGATGCTACAACACCCCTTTCAGCATTCTGTAACCTCATAGCCTCAATACATGGTAAATTATAGCATCTCAAAAACTAAAAAGTGCAAGACAAACAACCGCTATGGCCCACTGATGCTACCCCACAACTCATAAAGCTATGAAACAAAGCATGGGTTAAATGGAAAAAGGAACCTAGTAATACAGACAAATATTCAAAATACAGAAACTGAAAAATGATGCCAGTATTACAGCTGATCGTGCTAATGTCACATATTGCAAAATGCTCCAAATGTCTTACCTAAGCAATCCCAAATTATTTTGGGAAACAGTTACAAATCTTGTATCTATATGGATTACATCAAATCTTGACCTGGATGCAAGTTCAATTCCTCTTTCATCTCCAATCTGAACTAGAACAGAAGTAATCCCCTTATACTGCAAATAATCTTTTAACCGTCTACCTAATTTTCCCCTCATACTTCACTTCTCAGGGTCATTTAGTTTCCCCATTTTGCTTGAAATAAGTCACAAGTTCAAAAATTTACAGAAAGCATTCACTTTGGTTACAACTCAGACTTCCACCCCATTTATCCTAACATACTAAACTTGTCAAGATTTCTTCCGTGTCTTTTGTTAACAATATATTTCCTTTTGCTAACCTATGTTCTCTGATTAAAATAATTGAAAAAATTGCTTATGAACATATACTGGAATATGTCACAAAATATGACATCATCTGTGACAAATAGCATGGTTCTGGCCCAACTATAGTACCCTTACAGCAAGCTATTGCCTGACTGAGCATAACTTCTGCAAAACAAAACTAGATAGCCTCACTAGCTCAGTCTTTTTGACCATAAAAGGGCTTTCTGTACTATGGACCAATCCTTGCTGCTCTGTAAAATGGCTGATATTGGGTTCTCTAGTGATGTTTTGCTGTGGTTCAAGAACTGACTTTTTAAACTGACCTTCAGATAAGTCAGTCTCATCAAATACTTAGAAATACCCTCTATACACCAAGGTGTTCCTCAAGGCTCCATACTATGACCACCTTCTACTGTCACTTTTTATTAATGTCCTTACCAGGGATCTTCTCAGACCAGCCATTATACATTATGCCAATGACATTGCTAGAACTAGTAAGAATCAAGCCACACTTAGTCATCAACTGTGCGACAAGACTTCAAAGCAAAATAAAATAGACTTCATATTAGCAAGTTCAGCACACAGAAAACCACAGTTAGGTAATTGTGTACACTACAGAAATTCAAAAATACCAACAACATTAATATTAAAGATCCTTTAGGAAATCACCTACTCAAGACTAAGCAGCTATAATATTTTGGCATCACACTTGAATGTAACCTCAAATTTAACTTGCACACTAGATGACAAATCAATAAATTATTAACCAAAATGAATCGTTATTATAAAATTTCAGACTTGCTCTCAGCAGAAACTAGATATGCCATCACTGTAAATGTTCCACAGACTAGAATATGGCCTCCCAATTACAGCATTGTGCTCTTCTGAAATCAGCTGAAAATAAAATTCATAGATTTATTAATCTGTCACACAGCAGGCAGTATAATTGTAATGTACTAAACTGTACTAAACAAAACTAATCGACTCACTGTTTCATCCCTAGTATTTCCTCCTCTCAACACCCTAACATTCAGTCATCTGTTTGAAAGATACTGCTCCCCTAATAACAAACTGAACCTTAAAGGAATCAAAGATATTCCCTGAAGAACACTGACTGTATTGATATAGTCAGGCACTTTAGATACTTGCTGCCAATGGAAAGGCATTAACACTAACATGCAGGAACAACATTTCTGAATATACCAGGAGAAACTATCAATTTCTTTTGTTCAAGTCTTCTTTCAGTTTACATTGCTTTAGGGATAATGTTTGATACTTCCAAACCAGTGGATTCTCATACCAACCTCTAATGTTTCTGATTCAGGTTACTGGCTAAGGCTCTTGCCACCCCTATAGTGCCTTTTTTTAGGCAAAGTTCAAAGGACAAAACCACCACCGTAAAAGGTATAAGCATGCAAAATCTGAAGGTAATGCTACTCAATGCTAGAAGTCTAAACCTCAAAATGCACTCTGTCGAGGCACTCCTAAAAATGGAGAACATTGATATCAGTGCAGTAACTGAGACCTGGTTCAAGGCTCCAGAGAGCACCCCTGCAGTACCAGGTTACAACTCTTACCACACTTTTCGGCTTCCCAAACCAGGATCGAAACACTAAAGATGGAGGAGTGTCCATATTCACTAAGGATATTCACACCACCAGGTTAGTTACCCAACACAATGCATCTGAAATTCTCCAGGTGCAACTAACACTAGATAAGACTGCAATCCAAACTGTAGCTTGCCACAGATCCCCCACCATGCCCCAAGATTCTCACTACACCTTTCTAAACATACTGGAAAATATTAATATGCAACCAAACACCCTGATACTGGGTGATTTCAACTACCCTGCCATTAACTGGGAAAACTACTCATGCACCAACACCTTTGCCCAATGGTTCTTGGAATTCATAAATTCCAATGCCCTGGATCAACTAATCCATAGTCCCACCAGGGGCTCCAATATCCTAGACCTGGTCATTACCAACATGGGAAGTCGATGCTCCACACCTATGGTCACCCCCTCGTTGGTCAGGTCAGACCATAAACTAATCACCCTTAACATCCACATCCCACCCCCACCCCCCAGTAAGGAAACCTCTATAAAAAACTTCTCCAAGGCCAACTTCATGCTACTCAAGTCAGAAGTTACAAACTTCATGACACCCATGCAGACGAGAACTGAAAGTTCATCTACTGAGTCCTACACTAAGGCACAGTACGAGCACATCCACTCATGCATGAATCATGCCATCCCAAATAGAACCAAGATGCTGTCCTCCAAGAAAAGGAAGCCAATCTGGTGGTCCCCTGCCATAAACAAACTTTACAACAAAAGGAAAAAACTGTTGCAGAAAAGAGGAAAATCCCAGGATGCAAAAAACTCCCTTACCAGCCTCAGTAAGAAGCTGAGATCCTTCATAAAATCCTCCAAAGCTAGTTACAAAAATAAAATTGCCAAAGATTCCAAAGACAACCACAAGGCATTCTATAACTATGTCAAGAATCTAAATGACAATGCTCAGATCTGCTCTGAGCTACAACAGAATGGCATTAAATATACTGATGCCAAGGATATTGCCAATATCCTGGCAGATCGATTCAGTGCCAACTTCACCCCCCCACCCCCTAAATGGTCCATGTCAGTACTGGAAGATTGCCAAATTCTGGTAATAACAGCCACACAGGTAGAAAGCACACTCTCCAAAGCTAAGAATACAGCATCCATGGGACCAGATGACATCCCAGGCTGTGTACTACATGAACTACAAAATGAACTGGCACCTCACCTAAGTGTCATGTTTAATCGTACCATCACTTCAGGCTTCGTGCCCACTGAGTGGCACATAGCTACAGTTATCCCACTCCACAAGGGAGGATCCACCTTGGATCCCAGGAACTACCGCCCCATCAGTCTGACAAGCCTGATCTGCAAGGCCATGGAATGTATTATCATGGAACTTATAAACAAAGACATTGGCAACCTTAAAACACTGGACCCCACCCAGTTTGGGTTCGTGAAGGGCCGATCTTGTTTCCTGAACCTTATTGACTTCTTCAAATCAGTCTCCAGAGCTGTGGACGAGGGTAAGGCAATCCCCACAGCCTATCTGGACCTCGCCAAGGCTTTTGACACTATCCCCCACTCTGGAATCATAGATAAACTTACTAAGCTGGGCATTAATCCCTACGTCACTCAATGGGTTGCCAACTGGCTTACTGACAGAACCCACACTGTAAAAGTAGCTGACTCCAAATCCAGCTCCAGACAAGTAACAAGTGGAGTACCTTAGGGTTCAGTCCTGGGACCTCTCTTGTTTGGCATCTTCTTCTCTGAAGTACAGGCCAACACTAAGGTACTCTGGCTAACAAAGTTCGCAGATGACTGCAAACTGGGAGCCATTACTGAATCCCCAAATGATGTGGATACTCTACAAAAGGGCCTTACAGAAACAGATGCTTGGTGCCAGAGCCATGGGCTCAAGCTCAATGCCAAGGAATGTATAGTTATCCCCTTTGGGAAAAAACATGTACTCGTGAATTATCACTTAGGTGGCAGTACACTAAACACTGAAAATGTGATAAGAGACTTAGGGACACAGGTGGACAGTGGTCTCACCTTCGATAACCACATCACCACAACAATCAGGAAATCCTTCTATGTGGCACAGCTCATCACTAAGGGCTTTTCATCCAGGAAAAAAGGAGGTCATTGTCCCACTGTACTCATCCCTCTTAGACCCATTATAGAGCACAATGCCCCATTTGGTGTGTACCTCTCAAGACATCTGCAACAACTGGAAAGGCCGCAGAAATACCTCACTAAAAGAATCACAGGCTTAAAGCAGATGCCCTATGCTGACAGCCTTAAAAAACTCCAGCTATACTCTGATGCATATCGTCTACTCCAAGGCGATATCTGCTTAACATACAAGGCTATGTCAAACCCAGAGCTGTTGGACATGCTACACTTAAAGAAATCCCAATCCCTCAGAGCCACATGCTCCAGGGATCTAAATCTTGTCATCACAAAAAACAAAACATGCTGGAGGGATAGGTTTCTGACACAGAGACTCCCCAGACTCTGGAATAGACTGCCCATACATGTCAAGCAGAGTGGCTCTTTGGCCCTCTTCAAAAGGAACCTTGATGATTGGATGGGAGAAAAATTCACCCTGGGGATCACATCAGTCGCCCTGCTAGACAGGGCTCTAGGAAAGTAAATAGTGTGGGAAGAAATGGCCAGGGAATTGTTATGGCTAGGCTTGTGTAGGCCCTGGGGCCGATAACCTAGTACCAACCTATGAACCTATGATTGTATAGTCATGTCTGCTCTTTAGTGACTTTATTAGGTTACTATCGTGTGAGGCAGGAATTATTTCAGTTGTATATATGTATTTTTAATGTTTAATGGTGTTTTATTGTATTTATTTATTTAACATTTGTTAACGGAAAGTCCGACTTGGAACAAAGCTAATTTTCAGCGGAGGCCCGAGGAGAAAGGCTCCAGATGTAGAGACTCTATGGGCTCTATGTACTACTACAACCCAGCTTGGCAATGTCTTTCCTGTCAATAGGTAATCAACTTCACTTGTAAATGTTCCAATATACTTAATACATATGATGACATATTAATACCATTGTCTTTATGATTTACTATTCTTTATTGTTATGATCTCTCATCCCTGTATGCCATTTCTGCAGTTAGGACAATACTTGCTAATGAACATGAATTTAATTTTCTTACCATTATTTTAATACTTGTAAAACATCTCCTTTATTGTTGTAATATCACCACTTGCCTCTATGTTGTCTTTACTCTAATT
Organism: Protopterus annectens; assembly: GCF_019279795.1. Classification (NCBI taxonomy): domain Eukaryota; kingdom Metazoa; phylum Chordata; order Ceratodontiformes; family Protopteridae; genus Protopterus; species Protopterus annectens. Next base: position 1,510,774,150 of record NC_056746.1, read on the forward strand.
TCTCCAAGCCTTTTGGGTTTCTAATACCATGACAAGAATGGACTCCATTCCTAAATCAAAGTACGATTAAAGATCATGAAATTAGTATTGGTTCAATCTTTGATGTCAGCCAGAAGTGGTCTTTGGAGCCATAGCTGGCCTTAGGCATAGGCCAACTAGGTGGCTGCCTAGGGCATCGCTCTAGTAGGGGCACTTTTTCAGTATTTATTTGGTGCAGGTAGACCAGGATGGGGGCACTGGGTGGTGTGGTGGGGGGCACCGTGGAGCCCTTTTGCCTAGGGCACCAGTTGACTTAAGGCCACTCCTGGAGCACCCACAGTGTACCCAGTAATGACTCCTTCTGCAATTTGCACGGAGTTACATGGATTGGTAACATATCTAAATACAATTGTAGATTCTTTTTGATAAGACCTGTTGCTCCTACTACTATTGGAACTGTTTGGGCATCTTTCTTCCACATTGCTCTTATTTCTGCCTGCAGATCCTGATATTTTATGACTTTGTGTCTCTCTGTACTCAAGACACTGTAGTCACTGAGTGTGGCAATTTCAATGATCAATGCTACTCTTGTCTTCTTTTCTTGGATCACTATATCCGGTTTTCTAGCATCTGTCTTTTGAACTGTTGGTAATGGGTGATCCCATGTGATATAAACTACATCATTTTCTGTGATGCTTTGTGGCTCATGTTTCCAGTGTTTTTCAGCCACTTTGATACCATAATGTTTGCACAATCCCCAGTGCAACAGTCTCACCACATTATTATACCTTTCAGTATAGTCCTTTTGCCATTAGTGTGTTGCAACCAGCAACAAGGTGTGTGACTGCTTCCAATTCGGTTTTACAAAACCTACATTTGTCTGTTTCTCACACATGTTAAATGGACTTTGTAGACCAGCATGTATGTAGCCTACTATCTTGGGGTGCCAATATTAACCTTTCATTTCTTGGTTTGAATTTGCCTGTCCTTAACCTTCTCATCTGGTCTTTCGCCTTATATTCTTTCTTTTGTTTTTGGCACTTTCAGTTGCTGCCTGGTTTTTATCTACTTCTGGTTTGATTTCCATTCCTGCTTGATGTCGATATGCTTCTGCTAAATTAAGCAGAAACGTCATCTTAGATGTGTTCTCCTCATGTTTCAAAACTTTCATTACATTTGGATCTTGTGACATCAGTAGATACGTTGCAGATCTATACATATAATCAATTTCAAGGAGGCCCATCCCTCCTTCTGACTGGAGAATATATAATCTTGGTATGCACTGATTTTTATAAATTATTTGCTGAGCATAAAGCATCCTTCTTGTTTTAATATCTAATTTTGGGGCCAGTCAATCACTCCAAAACTGTATGTTAGGACAGGAGGAGCAAACTGATTTATAGCTTGGATCTTGTTCCTAGTTGTCAATGCTGTTCTCAGGATTAAAGTCTTCTAAAGTATTCCTTACTGATTTTTATTCACATTTGTTCATGTTTATTGCTGATCCTTCATCAATTCCCAAGTATTTATATACTCCCTCTCGCTCAAGTTCTTTTATATCAGATTCTTGTCCCAAACTGATGTTTTCCTGGTGCTGCAGTTTTCCTGCTTTAAAGGTTGCTTTTGCACATTTATCAAGACCAAATAACATTCTAATATCTTCTGAAAAAGTTTTGACAACCTGCAGCTGTGCTTTCAGTTCCTCACCTGATGAGCTATACAATTTAAATCATCGACAAAGAGAAGATGAGAAGTCATTAGACTTTGTTGTATTCTAAGAGCCAAACTGTAGCCATGACCTAAGCTAAGTAAACAGCTTAAAGTATTAATGGCAAGGCAGAATAGCAGCAGTGACAGAGAGTCACCCTGGAATATCCACCTTTGGATTTTTTATCCCCGGGATAATAATCTGTCCTTTATCATGGCTTAATTGCAAAGTAGTCTGCCACTGTTTCATGGTTACTGTAATGTAGTCAGTCAGTGTAGGGTGTATCGTATACATTTTTAAACACTCTTTTATCCATGAATGTGGGATACTATCAAATGCTTTTATAGTCAATCCATGCCATACTTAGATTCTTCTCCTTTACAGTTCCCACTATAACTTTATTTAACAACAAATGATCCTTTGTTCCATATGACTTTCTTTTTACTGCCCTTTTGTTCTACTGCCATAATTGAGTTTTCTTCTAAATGACTATAAACTCTGTAGGCGTCAATTCCCGTATATAGTTTATACGTCTTCGGAAGGCAAGTTATTGGTCTATAATTTTTAGGGTAGCTTGCAGGTTCACTCTTAAGTAAGAGCTTTGTTTTGCCTGTTGTTAGCCAGTGTGGTGTTGGTTCAGGATGTGCAGATAAATAGTTCTTACTCATGGCTAAATCCTCATGCAAAGATGTTAATACTTTTAACCAAAAGTTAGGTACTGCATCCAGGCTTGAGATTTTCCAGTTAGAGGCTTTTCTTAAATTTGTTTCAATCTATCTGGCTGTCTTTTTTCATCCCATTTCATATCCTGTACCTTTAAACTTCTTATTTTTTCTTTTACTTCTATCCATTTAGCATCTTTATGTTCCACAGGATCTTCATAAATACTTCTCCAAAATGAATCTACTTCCTCTTTTTTTTTGGCGGTCTTTCAATTCCTTTTACCTTATTTCCCAATTATCTATAAAACTTTGTTGGGTCATCAATAAATTGCTTATTTTGTACTTTTCCCTTATATTTATCTGTGTTTCTTCTAGGTTTTTCCACCTGTGCTGACATTTTTAGTTTGTTATTTGCTATAGCGCATGATAGATCCTGGTCCCCTGTAATATAATGCATCGCTTTTATCACGTCTATCTTTCTTAGTGTTTTTGTTGATCTATTCCCTCTTCTATAGTCTTCTAACAGTGACACTTCTTGTCTTGATTGTTTTATAATTTTCTCTATTCGATACTTCCATGATGGTATTCGATTTCTCCCTATCCTTTCCCTCACTACCCTGTGTTCTTGTGGTTGAACTTTATCAGTTATTAGTTTGGCTGCACAGTAATATATCCTGTTTACTTCTGTTATATCACATGGATCTCTATGGACAGTCCCAATTACTGCATTCATTTGTTTTATCAGACTTCTTACTTTTGGGGTTTATTGACGTTCTGTAGTCTATTTCTCTCATTGATCTTAATATATCTATCCATGTCTATTAAATTAAGCAACTCTTCTCTTAGCTCATTTTCTTCCAAACTGAGGGCACATCCCTTGTTTTCCATTTCCTGCAGGTATTCTATAGAAAGTTCTATAGCATCTTCCTGTGGCACATTCTCTTCAATTTCATCCTGTGTCATCTGTTGCTCTGTCATATGGGAACTGAATGACCTATCACTCCTCAACATTGACTGCTTTAGAGTTTCCACAGTTTCCTGTACCTTTCCTAGCTTCAAGTGAACATTTATACTGGTTTCCTGTGGAAGGCTCCAAAATATCTTGATATGGCACCTAACTAATTGCTTCCTGTTCCACTGGTTTCCCCTTAATTTAGATATCTATTGCTCTATCATGTTGTGGTACTTTCTGCATTCAGTTTTCTGCACTGAATCCTTATCTTTGTAGCTACTCAATAACCTCAGTTTCTATTTCTTTGACTTCTTTTGTCTTTACCTTTGTAGATCAGGTCATTGCTGAAAAGGGTCCCTGGAAGGTTCACTTATCCCAGATAGCAAATAATACAAAATAGTAGTACAAGATTAAGTCAGCTGGAGTATATATAATCATTCAGATACAAACGTGGTAACGTTTAGCAGCAGTTGAGCTTCCTTATGGCAATAATAGCTGTAATAACTAAAGAGCTACAAAAAATAATATAATTCATGAAGTTACACAAATGTGCTCTGAAACTGGGTAAAAGAGAAGAATGTTAGTCATGTTTTTGACATTAGAAAGGTATTTAACAAGGCTTAGTTAATCAAATAACTGTATTGCAAGTGTCTTAAATATGCTTAAATATGCTTAAGTAATTAATTTATTTTACAATTATTTGCTTAATCTAGTTCATAGTCATGTAAGAGCCGGAGCCCATCCCACCATTCAGTTGTTACAACTATTCATGGATAAGATGCCAGTCTGTCGTGGAAAACACACACACGCACACACACAGACACACATACACACAAATGTAAAGAATTGCCAATTAACTTGCAGAAAAATGTAATACAGGGAGAATATGCAAATACATTGCAATTATTTTTAAGTAACTAAATTTCCCTAATGCAATAAGATCTATAAGATACTAGTGTACAAAAATGAGTACTACTTAAATTACTATATTATGTCTGCGCTGTTCTGTGTTATCTTATATTACTGGCAAGAAAACTGTTGTAGCTGCAATGACTAAAGAGCTACAAAAAATATTTTAATGCATGAAAGCTACACAACTTTGCCCTGAAATCAGGTAAAAGAGAAGAACATAAGTCATGTTTTTGATATCAGAAAGGTATTTAACAACCCTTAACACCTCTAAGCACTGTTAAGCCCTAATCTCATACTAGAGCATAACTGTGGCTAGAGAAGTGGCAAAAGCAAAGACAGCTCTACATTCTTTCAAACTTCTAAAAAATTGTGGCAAAGCAAAACTCCCTAACAGCTTTTAAAGCCGTTCATTTTCAGAGGGAAGCTTTGTTTCTGCCCATTATTCGTGTAGTACTACTAAGTGTTTTACAACTTTTAAAGTTGTAAAACATTTTGCACTGCTGAGCGTTTTCTGTAACTGGTAATATGTGGAGCAGATAAAGCTCCATGCACTATAAAGAATTATGATGGGGTCTCTGACCATAGTTTTATTATGTAAACTTTCTGACATCCATATTTTGAACATATAATTTGACTATCATGTAAAACCAAACCATAATCCTCTATATTCAATGTTCTGCATCTGTTTTATATACGTTGCAGTGTAGCAAACTGAAATTATTTGAAATCACATTTTGATCTCAATATCTCTGCATTCCTAAAGCCTTAGAAAAAAAGACCAGAGGTTAGTCAACACCTTGTGGAAATACTGAATGGATGAAATTATACTGCGAGCCCCAATAGGATGTGGTTTTCTTTGCAAAAACACCCAAAATATCCAAACAGTTAGTAATATTCCAGTTACTTCTCCCAGTATAGCGTAACTGAGCCTATGTTCAACCAAAAATAGTTGCACTCATTATTTGACTATCGTCTTTAACCAGAAAGATACTCAGGTCCCACACACAAATATATCACGAACAGTCGTATTGACCACAGACTTAAACTCCTGTGTATCTTACAAGAACCTGGAAAATCTATAGATGAAACCGATTCAAAATCTTACTTGCTTGTAGTTGCCGTTCGTATGGAAATACAAGTGTGTTTAGATTCGCTACAAACACTTGAGTAATCCACTCTTGTTTTGTAATGTCAGAATCCTGAACGAATAATAGTGTACTGGTCGCAGAACTCAACTTAACAAAACCAAATTGGTACTTGGATAACGAAATCAATGTTCTCCTGCTGCCTGGCGTCCCCAGCGTGAAAGAAACAGCTCAATCCAGCATACAAGGCACGCGCGTAGGACTGGTGGTGCTCGGTCCAAACCACGTCAATGAAGAAAATGAAGGGACCAGCACTCGAAGGCAACAATATAAAACTCTTTTTTATTATTAGATTGTAAAAACAACCTAATGTGAAATGCACATACCGGTTTCGGCCAACAATGCCTTTCTCAATGTGACTTATCCAAATGGTTTAAATTTAGCCCATAATGCATCCAGCTATTCCATTTATAGTCACTTCTTAAAGTGGTATATTCCATATTCATTCAGTGGTGCTGACTGCTTCAATACACACTGTATAACCATATTTAACAAATAGATTCACCAAAATAAACCTCTTATTTACAATAAAGAATGGCTTAAATGTTAACATTACAATCAACCTATATTTTGTACTCATTAGTATGGTGAAATCCATTTTAAACAGCAAATATTAAGCATAATATGATTAATGTGAGTTGTGTTTTATGCATGAGAAACCATATTATATTCAAAATATTTTAAGAATAGTGAGTACATGTACTGAAACAGATGCTTATGTGTCTGTTTTGGATAATGGTAGGATGCTGAGATAATTGTGGAGAATAGTACAACAAAGTGAAGGAAATAATAATTTTATATTAAATCTGGGATGTATTACCAGATTTTCCTCAGTGTAACTCCGCTATAAACATAGCTTGTGTGTCATTTATCCTTCGTGTACATGATATTCATTAAGTCCAGGTTTAAAAAGGGCCCCAAGTGTAGTAATCCATCTTTGTTCCATATTATTTAGCCTATTGTGCCAACCCATTTTGAAATTCCTGTGTGATTGTATTCTGTCTATAATAATGAATTGGAACGAAGCTGTGGTATGTTGTTTGGTATGTTTATATAACACATTGGTTATACGCCTGTTTCGAATGGCGCTGAGGTGCTCGCTGATTCTGATCCTCATAGGCCTAGAAGTTTGGCCTCGTGAAAGCTGAGCAAGAGCATTGTGCCAAATATGTCACCCAGTCTGAACTGCAGTTCCCAAAGATTTTGATATTAAAGATTTTTGGTGTATTTTTGCTGGTAAATTCTTTTGTTTTTCGGATGTGTTGGCATAAACTACAGTGTCCACATGGGTAACAACCAACCAATGTGTCTCCAAATAATGTAGTTTGGTGTTGTATACCAGGAACATGATGTTTATAATGTGCAAAATTCGACTGTATAGTCCGTCCTCTCCGATAGGAAAATGCACAGTTTTCAGGAAGAATCTCTCTAAGAAATGAATTGGACTGTAAGGTACCCCAATGTTTGTCAACAATTTGTCTGAACCATTTTGTATTATTGCCATATGTAGTAATTAACCTGATTGGTTGTTTGGCTGACCGAAGCCCTTCTTTCGATTTATTATATTGAAGCAAATCCTGACGACTTTTTTGGTCAATTTGTGCAGCTGTATGATTAAGTTGGTTTTTATTATATCCTCTGTCTATAAATCTGGCAGTTAGTTCGCTAGTTTTTTTGTAATAATCTGTGTTGGATGAACAAATCCTTTTAAGGCGCATATATTGTGATTTAGGAATGTTGGTGATGATGTGGCGGGGGTGAGAACTTGTTGCATGTAGAGTCGTGTTGTATTGCGGGAATTTCCGATATATTGTTGTTGATAAAGTATGATCCGCAAGTCTTTTGATTAGCACATCCAAAAACACAATCTCTGTATATGCAATGTTGATGGTAAATTCTATATCCCATGGATTTTTGTTGAGATATGCCACAAACTTAGTAAGAACATCTTGGCTACCCCGCCACACTAACCAACAGTCATCTAAATATCTTCGCCATATGTCCATATATTCCAGATAGATGTTTTGCTCACTATCATAAATGAAATGTAGTTCCAAATATCCCATGAAGAGATCGGCATAAATGGGAGCAAAGGAAGCTCCCATTGCTGTTCCCTTAATTTGCCAGACAGGGATCCCTTCAAAATAGAATATGTTTTTTTGTAAAACAAATTTGGTTAGTTGGATGAGAAAATTGTTGAATCCAGTTGGATATAAATTTGCTTCTGTGAGCCAGTATGTTACGGCTTGGATGCCCGCTGAATGTGGGATGCTTGTGTATAAAGAAGTTACATCTAACGTACACAAAAGCCAATTTTCCTCCAATTGATTTCACCATACTAATGAGTGCAAAATATAGGTTGATTGTAATGTTAACATTTAAGCCATTCTTTATTGTAAATAAGAGGTTTATTTTGGTGAATCTATTTGTTAAATATGGTTATACAGTGTGTATTGAAGCAGTCAGCACCACTGAATGAATATGGAATATACCACTTTAAGAAGTGACTATAAATGGAATAGCTGGATGCATTATGGGCTAAATTTAAACCATTTGGATAAGTCACATTGAGAAAGGCATTGTTGGCCGAAACCGGTATGTGCATTTCACATTAGGTTGTTTTTACAATCTAATAATAAAAAAGAGTTTCATATTGTTGCCTTCGAGTGCTGGTCCCTTCATTTTCTTCATTAAATATACTGATGCCAAGGATATTGCCAATATCCTGGCAGATCGATTCAGTGCCAACTTCACCCCCCCACCCCCTAAATGGTCCATCTCAATACTGGAAGATTGCCAAATTCTGGTAATAACAGCCACACAGGTAGAAAGCGCACTCTCCAAAGCTAAGAATACAGCATCCATGGGACCAGATGACATCCCAGGCTGTGTACTACATGAACTACAAAATGAACTGGCACCTCACCTAAGTGTCATGTTTAATCGTACCATCACTTCAGGCTTCGTGCCCACTGAGTGGCACATAGCTACAGTTATCCCACTCCACAAGGGGGGATCCACCTTGGATCCCAGGAACTACCGCCCCATCAGTCTGACAAGCCTGATCTGCAAGGCCATGGAACGTATTATCATGGAACTTATAAACAAAGACATTGGCAACCTTAAAACACTGGACCCCACCCAGTTTGGGTTCATGAAGGGCCGATCTTGTTTCCTGAACCTTATTGACTTCTTCAAATCAGTCTCCAGAGCTGTGGACGAGGGTAAGGCAATCCCCACAGCCTTTCTGGACCTCGCCAAGGCCTTTGACACTATCCCCCACTCTGGAATCATAGATAAACTTACTAAGCTGGGCATTAATCCCTACGTCACTCAATGGGTTGCCAACTGGCTTACTGACAGAACCCACACTGTAAAAGTAGCTGACTCCAAATCCAGCTCCAGACAAGTAACAAGTGGAGTACCTTAGGGTTCAGTCCTGGGACCTCTCTTGTTTGGCATCTTCTTCTCTGAAGTACAGGCCAACACTAAGGTACTCTGGCTAACAAAGTTCACAGATGACTGCAAACTGGGAGCCATTATTGAATCCCCAAATGATGTGGATACTCTACAAAAGAGCCTTACAGAAACAGATGCTTGGTGCCAGAGCCATGGGCTCAAGCTCAATGCCAAGGAATGTATAGTTATCCCCTTTGGGAAAAAACATGTACTCGTGAATTATCACTTAGGTGGCAGTACACTAAACACTGAAAATGTGATAAGAGACTTAGGGACACAGGTGGACAGTGGTCTCACCTTCGATAACCACATCACCACAACATTCAGGAAATCCTTCTATGTGGCACAGCTCATCACTAAGGGCTTTTCATCCAGGAAAAAAGGAGGTCATTGTCCCACTGTACTCATCCCTCTTAGACCCATTATAGAGCACAATGCCCCATTTGGTATGTACCTCTCAAGACATCTGCAACAACTGGAAAGGCCGCAGAAATACCTCACTAAAAGAATCACAGGCTTAAAGCAGATGCCCTATGCTGACAGCCTTAAAAACCTCCAGCTATACTCTGTCGCATATCGTCTACTCCAAGGCGATATCTGCTTAACATACAAGGCCATGTCAAACCCAGAGCTGTTGGACATGCTACACTTAAAGAAATCCCAATCCCTCAGAGCCACATGCTCCAGGGATCTAAATCTTGTCATCACAAAAAACAAAACATGCTGGAGGGATAGGTTTCTGACACAGAGACTCCCCAGACTCTGGAATAGACTGCCCATACATGTCAAGCAGAGTGGCTCTTTGGCCCTCTTCAAAAGGAACCTTGATGATTGGATGGGAGAAAAATTCACCCCGGGGATCACATCAGTCGCCCTGCTAGACAGGGCTCTAGGAAAGTAAATAGTGTGGGAAGAAATGGCCAGGGAATTGTTATGGCTAGGCTTGTGTAGGCCCTGGGGCCGATAACCTAGTACCAACCTATGAACCTATGATTGTATAGTCATGTCTGCTCTTTAGTGACTTTATTAGGTTACTATCGTGTGAGGCAGGAATTATTTCAGTTGTATATATGTATTTTTAATGTTTAATGGTGTTTTATTGTATTTATTTATTTAACATTTGTTAACCGGGAAAGTCCGACTTGGAACAAAGCTAATTTTCAGCGGAGGCCCGAGGAGAAAGGCTCCAGATGTAGAGACTCTATGGGCTCTATGTACTACTACAACCCAGCTTGGCAATGTCTTTCCTGTCAATAGGTAATCAACTTCACTTGTAAATGTTCCAATATACTTAATACATATGATGACATATTAATACCATTGTCTTTATGATTTACTATTCTTTATTGTTATGATCTCTCATCACTGTATGCCATTTCTGCAGTTAGGACAATACTTGCTAATGAACATGAATTTAATTTTCTTACCATTATTTTAATACTTGTAAAACATCTCCTTTATTGTTGTAATATCACCACTTGCCTCTATGTTGTCTTTACTCTAATTTCTCCAAGCCTTTTGGGTTTCTAATACCATGACAAGAATGGACTCCATTCCTAAATCAAAGTACGATTAAAGATCATGAAATTAGTATTGCTTCAATCTTTGATGTCAGCCAGAAGTGGTCTTTGGAGCCATAGCTGGCCTTAGGCATAGGCCAACTAGGTGGCTGCCTAGGGCATCGCTCTAGTAGGGGCACTTTTTCAGTATTTATTTGGTGCAGGTAGACCAGGATGGGGGCACTGGGTGGTGTGGTGGGGGGCACCGTGGAGCCCTTTTGCCTAGGGCACCAGTTGACTTAAGGCCACTCCTGGAGCACCCACAGTGTACCCAGTAATGACTCCTTCTGCAATTTGCACGGAGTTACATGGATTGGTAACATATCTAAATACAATTGTAGATTCTTTTTGATAAGACTTGTTGCTCCTACTACTATTGGAACTGTTTGGGCATCTTTCTTCCACATTGCTCTTATTTCTGCCTGCAGATCCTGATATTTTATGACTTTGTGTCTCTCTGTACTCAAGACACTGTAGTCACTGAGTGTGGCAATTTCAATGATCAATGCTACTCTTGTCTTCTTTTCTTGGATCACTATATCCGGTTTTCTAGCATCTGTCTTTTGAACTGTTGGTAATGGGTGATCCCATGTGATATAAACTACATCATTTTCTATGATGCTTTGTGGCTCATGTTTCCAGTGTTTTTCAGCCACTTTGATACCATAATGTTTGCACAATCCACAGTGCAACAGTCTCACCACATTATTATACCTTTCAGTATAGTCCTTTTGCCATTAGTGTGTCGCAACCAGCAACAAGGTGTGTGACTGCTTCCAATTCGGTTTTACAAAACCTACATTTGTCTGTTTCTCACACATGTTAAATGGACTTTGTAGACCAGCGTGTATGTAGCCTACTATCTTGGGGTGCCAATATTAACCTTTCATTTCTTGGTTTGAATTTGCCTGTCCTTAACCTTCTCATCTGGTCTTTCGCCTTATATTCTTTCTTTTGTTTTTGGCACTTTCAGTTGCTGCCTGGTTTTTATCTACTTCTGGTTTGATTTCCATTCCTGCTTGATGTCGATATGCTTCTGCTAAATTAAGCAGAAACGTCATCTTAGATGTATTCTCCTCATGTTTCAAAACTTTCATTACATTTGGATCTTGTGACATCAGTAGATACGTTGCAGATCTATACATATAATCAATTTCAAGGAGGCCCATCCCTCCTTCTGACTGGAGAATATATAATCTTGGTATGCACTGATTTTTATAAATTATTTGCTGAGCATAAAGCATCCTTCTTGTTTTAATATCTAATTTTTGGGGCCAGTCAATCACTCCAAAACTGTATGTTAGGACAGGAGGAGCAAACTGATTTATAGCTTGGATCTTGTTCCTAGTTGTCAATGCTGTTCTCAGGATTAAAGTCTTCTAAAGTATTCCTTACTGAGTTTTATTCACATTTGTTCATGTTTATTGCTGATCCTTCATCAATTCCCAAGTATTTATATACTCCCTCTCGCTCAAGTTCTTTTATATCAGATTCTTGTCCCAAACTGATGTTTTCCTGGTGCTGCAGTTTTCCTGCTTTAAAGGTTGCTTTTGCACATTTATCAAGACCAAATAACATTCTAATATCTTCTGAAAAAGTTTTGACAACCTGCAGCTGTGCTTTCAGTTCCTCATCTGATGAGCTATACAATTTAAATAATCGACAAAGAGAAGATGAGAAGTCATTAGACTTTGTTGTATTCTAGGAGCCAAACTGTAGCCATGACCTAAGCTAAGTAAACAGCTTAAAGTATTAATGGCAAGGCAGAATAGCAGCAGTGACAGAGAGTCACCCTGGAATATCCACCTTTGGATTTTTTATCCCCGGGATAATAATCTGTCCTTTATCATGGCTTAATTGCACAGTAGTCTGCCACTGTTTCATGGTTACTGTAATGTAGTCAGTCAGTGTAGGGTGTATCGTATACATTTTTAAACACTCTTTTATCCATGAATGTGGGATACTATCAAATGCTTTTTTATAGTCAATCCATGCCATACTTAGATTCTTCTCCTTTTTACAGTTCCCCACTATAACTTTATTTAACAACAAATGATCCTTTGTTCCGTATGACTTTCTTTTATTGCCCTTTTGTTCTACTGCCATAATTGAGTTTTCTTCTAAATGACTATAAACTCTGTAGGCGTCAATTCCCGTATATAGTTTATACGTCTTCGGAAGGCAAGTTATTGGTCTATAATTTTTAGGGTAGCTTGCAGGTTCACTCTTAAGTAAGAGCTTTGTTTTGCCTGTTTTTAGCCAGTGTGGTGTCGGTTCAGGATGTGCAGATAAATAGTTCTTACTCATGGCTAAATCCTCATGCAAAGATGTTAATACTTTTAACCAAAAGTTAGGTACTGCATCCAGGCTTGGGATTTTCCAGTTAGAGGCTTTTCTTAAATTTGTTTCAATCTATCTGGTTGTCTTTTTTCATCCCATTTCATATCCTGTACCTTTAAACTTCTTATTTTTTCTTTTACTTCTATCCATTTAGCATCTTTATGTTCCACAGGATCTTCATAAATACTTCTCCAAAATGAATCTACTTCCTCTTTTTTTTGGCGGTCTTTCAATTCCTTTTACCTTATTTCCCAATTATCTATAAAACTTTGTTGGGTCATCAATAAATTGCTTATTTTGTACTTTTCCCTTATATTTATCTGTGTTTCTACTAGGTTTTTCCACCTGTGCTGACATTTTTAGTTTGTTATTTGCTATAGCGCATGATAGATCCTGGTCCCCTGTAATATAATGCATCGCTTTTATCACGTCTATCTTTCTTAGTGTTTTTGTTGATCTATTATTCCCTCTTCTATAGTCTTCTAACAGTGACACTTCTTGTCTTGATTGTTTTATAATTTTCTCTATTCGATACTTCCATGATGGTATTCAATTTCTCCCTATCCTTTCCCTCACTACCCTGTGTTCTTGTGGTTGAACTTTCTCAGTTATTAGTTTGGCTGCACAGTAATATATCCTGTTTACTTCTGTTATATCACATGGATCTCTATGGACAGTCCCAATTACTGCATTCATTTGTTTTATCAGACTTCTTACTTTTGGGGTTTATTGACCTTCTGTAGTCTATTTCTCTCATTGATCTTAATATATCTATCCATGTCTATTAAATCAAGCAACTCTTCTCTTAGCTCATTTTCTTCCAAACTGAGGGCGCATCCCTTGTTTTCCATTTCCTGCAGGTATTCTATAGAAAGTTCTATAGCATCTTCCTGTGGCACATTCTCTTCAATTTCATCCTGTGTCATCTGTTGCTCTGTCATATGGGAACTGAATGACCTATCACTCCTCAACATTGACTGCTTTAGAGTTTCCACAGTTTCCTGTACCTTTCCTAGCTTCAAGTGAACATTTATACTGGTTTCCTGTGGAAGGCTCCAAAATATCTTGATATGGCACCTAACTAATTGCTTCCTGTTCCACTGGTTTCCCCTTAATTTAGATATCTATTGCTCTATCATGTTGTGGTACTTTCTGCATTCAGTTTTCTGCACTGAATCCTTATCTTTGTAGCTACTCAATAACCTCAGTTTCTATTTCTTTGACTTCTTTTGTCTTTACCTTTGTAGATCAGGTCATTGCTGAAAAGGGTCCCTGGAAGGTTCACTTATCCCAGATAGCAAATAATACAAAATAGTAGTACAAGATTAAGTCAGCTGGAGTATATATAATCATTCAGATACAAACGTGGTAACGTTTAGCAGCAGTTGAGCTTCCTTATGGCAATAATAGCTGTAATAACTAAAGAGCTACAAAAAATAATATAATTCATGAAGTTACACAAATGTGCTCTGAAACTGGGTAAAAGAGAAGAATGTTAGTCATGTTTTTGACATTAGAAAGGTATTTAACAAGGCTTAGTTAATCAAATAACTGTATTGCAAGTGTCTTAAATATGCTTAAATATGCTTAAGTAATTAATTTATTTTACAATTATTTGCTTAATCTAGTTCATAGTCATGTAAGAGCCGGAGCCCATCCCACCATTCAGTTGTTACAACTATTCATGGATAAGATGCCAGTCTGTCGTGGAAAACACACACACGCACACACACACACACACAGACACACATACACACAAATGTAAAGAATTGCCAATTAACTTGCAGAAAAATGTAATACAGGGAGGATATGCAAATACATTGCAATTATTTTTAAGTAACTAAATTTCCCTAATGCAATAAGATCTATAAGATACTAGTGTACAAAAATGAGTACTACTTAAATTACTATATTATGTCTGCGCTGTTCTGTGTTATCTTATATTACTGGCAAGAAAACTGTTGTAGCTGCAATGACTAAAGAGCTACAAAAAATATTTTAATGCATGAAAGCTACACAACTTTGCCCTGAAATCAGGTAAAAGAGAAGAACATAAGTCATGTTTTTGATATCAGAAAGGTATTTAACAACCCTTAACACCTCTAAGCACTGTTAAGCCCTAATCTCATACTAGAGCATAACTGTGGCTAGAGAAGTGGCAAAAGCAAAGACAGCTCTACATTCTTTCAAACTTCTAAAAAATTGTGGCAAAGCAAAACTCCCTAACAGCTTTTAAAGCCATTCATTTTCAGAGGGAAGCTTTGTTTCTGCCCATTATTCGTGTAGTACTAGTAAGTGTTTTACAACTTTTAAAGTTGTAAAACATTTTGCACTGCTGAGCGTTTTCTGTAACTGGTAATATGTGGAGCAGATAAAGCTCCATGCACTATAAAGAATTATGATGGGGTCTCTGACCATAGTTTTATTATGTAAACTTTCTGACATCCATATTTTGAACATATAATTTGACTATCATGTAAAACCAAACCATAATCCTCTATATTCAATGTTCTGCATCTGTTTTATATACGTTGCAGTGTAGCAAACTGAAATTATTTGAAATCACATTTTGATCTCAATATCTCTGCATTCCTAAAGCCTTAGAAAAAAAGACCAGAGGTTAGACAATGAAATGCCTATTTATTTCATATAGTCACAAATGTAAATAATGTAATCATGATTTCTTTCACAGATATGCCTCAGTGATCTAAATTCCAAAAATTATATATGCATTCCAAAATCAAATGCTCCAAAAGAATTAAATTTCCAGGCAAGATTAGATCAGAATACCATGTTGTAGTCACAGACATATATCTTTCCCATCCATTACACACTGATGCTTATGACACTGTGAAAGAGGGCTGCATGTAGTGCAAATGCTTGTGATATTATACTGATGGATGTGACATAACAATAATGTATGTAATACCATGACAGTGTGGTTTGTGTTCCGCACACAGGTACAACATCATACTCTTGGGTGATTCACATGGTTGTGATGCAGCATTAATGGATATTATAGTGACTATGATATCATGCCAGTGGCTTTGATATCCTTATCACAACTGTAACACCACACTCACCCAGTGTATCCATTGTTTTTGGATGCTGGGAAATGTGGGAGATTAAATGGATTAATTAGAAACAGGGGTGTGATATAGCATTAAAGACTGTGCTATATGGGCATCATAGCATGCCAGTGGGTTTGATATCCTAGTAATAGTTGTGACACCATACTCAAAACCATGACATCATTCATATGGGTGTGATACCGCATTTATAGCTTTGATGTTATTCTAATGGATGTGATAGTGCACTCATGGTTGTGATATTGTATTCACAGGATGGCATCTTTCATGTAGTGTGATGCATTATAATACCCCACTGTTGGCTATCTTTTTTAAGATGTGATATTCACATGAGTGTATGATGTAACATTAAAGAATGTGTTCTTATGATCATGGATGCAGTATCATATACATAGGTGTTATAGTGGATCTGAAGAATAGAGTGGTACCCTACCCCCTGTGATCCAGTCAACCGTGGTATAAGTACCAAACCAGATACTAGTGGAGCCAACTTTACATTCCAGGCCCATGATTCTCACTCAAGAGCAATACCTGTGAGTCAGACCCCAGGTGTGTATATATTCCATGCAGGAATGTAGGATGTGAGAAAGTGAGCCTACCATGTTCTGTCTGCATATACTGAGAAGACAGAAGCAACTTTGTATGGGGTCTTAAAGGAAGAGGCCTTGTACAGTGCCTGGTGGAGTGGGGAGGGAGTTATTTCCTTTTGTTCAGATCAGAAAATAAGCCTGACTCTCCTCTCCAGTACCCAGGTTTTCTAGGATGATGGGAAGTATGGAGCCTGAATGGATTAATTGGATGACTACTATGGGATCAGTGAGGAATGTTATATAATAGAACATACAAGGAATACTCATACCTATGATATCATGTTCATGGGTGTAATGTTATTTATGTGGGGGTGATTCGGTATTAATGTGTATGTGCTATCCTTCTCAGGGATGCAGTCACACAGGGTCAGCGCAGCACTGATGGGTGTAACCTCATGTTCATAGATGCCATAGCATGCTTGTAGCTCTGATATTATTTGACAGCATTACTTGTGCCCATCCATACAGTTGTAATTGGTGGGCAAGCCCTTTCAGTATATAAATGCACCAATGGTGGTCACAGTTCATTTGGAAGTTAGTTGCACATCAGGTAATCAGATGAGACATAATGGAAAAGTAGTCCCTCACACAAGGGAGAAGAGTGACCTGGTCCTGCACTAGGCCTGAGGGGACTCTGCAATATATGACTGATCACAGAAACAACTGCCCACTACCCTAAAACAATTCCTAATTCTCTAAGTAAGAAAATTCTGAATGCCACCATTTCCACAGTACGATCTGTTTACTGCATTAATCTGCATACAAGTACTCAAACATGATAGAATGGAAATGTATCTTGTAGAGTACAACTAAGAGATCAGTTTTATATTCATGAGGGGTACTACTCAAAAGACCAAAGTTTATGAAATTTGCAAAAGTACACTTTGGTACTGAATAAGCTAACAACAACATCAAGTCACAGAAACTTTTTAAAGCAAAATATTCTGCGAGGTAGGGGAGCCCCATTGAACCCTCTAAAGACAGGGTTGTGCTGCCCAAACCCTCTACTAATTTATACTGATTCCAAACTAACACAGCCTTGGAGATGAAGGCAATTTTTGCAGTGTCTACAATGTTTTTTTCATATATTTTCCATATCTGCATAACCTCAGATTTAGAATGTGTACACTCAGAGGAAGAGATAGATGCAGCCCTCCCTGCATGAGGTGTAGGATTGCTCCCACTTCTAAAACACTTATCTCAAATATTACAGTAAGTCCTTAAACTTTGTGCAGCCATCCCTATATGAGGTTTAGGGGTATTGCTCCCACCACAAAAACACTTATCTCGGATATTACAGTAAGTCTTTTAACATTATGTAGCATTCAGTAGCTTCATTACTGTGCACTGCTGTTTCAGTACTTTCAGTTACTTCATGATTTCTATCAGTTGGGGACATGAATTTGCAT
Organism: Protopterus annectens; assembly: GCF_019279795.1. Taxonomy (NCBI): domain Eukaryota; kingdom Metazoa; phylum Chordata; order Ceratodontiformes; family Protopteridae; genus Protopterus; species Protopterus annectens. The sequence goes on from NC_056746.1 coordinate 1,510,791,954, forward strand.
CTCTGCTTGGTAACAGAAATGCTTTTCTTCCTGTGCCTGATTGGGTGTGGAAGAGCTTACTGTTGTGCAGTGTATCAGGACATGTGTTTTGTATGGAGTCCATACCCTTCTGTGCCACTTTGTACCCCCCCCCATGTGGTGGTTCTGCCCTCACAGCTTCAATTTCTAAGTATGTACTACCTGTGAAATTGCACAAGCTCATAGAAAAAAGAAACAATATCTTTGTTATCTAAATCAGTAAATCTCAGTTGGTAGTACATAGAGAGATCAAGGGTGTAAGAGGCTGAGATCCCATAATGAGGGGTATGAGAGGGGTACAGCTCCTCTGCAAAAATGCTCAATGTTTCACAATTTATTTATTTAATGTACAGCACGCAGGACATTTTGCATCCAGACATGTGGTTTGTAGGCTGGGCATCAGGATAAAAACCAAGTAGATTCAAACTGTTTGTGCTGTGGAATTTAAGGCTTATGCTCCCAGGCAAGTAGATCGTTTTATTTAGCAATGCATTCTTAACTTCCTGAAATATGGCAAGCTGGCAGGAAAGGAGTAGGTTGGCCTGGCAGTGGCCTTGGCTTGTAGGCATACATAAACTTGCATGGGGCATGCATCAACATTTCATGCAGAGTCCATCGGAAAAATGTTATTTATGTGCAGATACCAACCAGTGACTCTTCACTGGGCCTGATGTCCCTGCAGGCCCTGATACACCAGAGGCTGATAAAGGGTTGGTTGCTGCACTAGGAGACAAGTGACCTTGGGGACAGCACATGGAAGTGGTATCAGGGCAGTGGCGTGTAACGTGATGCTAATGTGACAGAGAATGAGGGTATAAAAAGTACTTGTTGAACAAAAAACACTTAGCAGCTGGTTATTCTTTTTTTACTTGTGTTTATGTGATAGAAAAAAATGACTGCACCATTTTATTGTGTGTGTATCTGTCATTTGTGTAGGTGGTCTTGTGGCCCTGCAGTTTAAGAACTCCCCTCCAGTCAGAGATGGTAGCTCCCAGCTTCTTGTATATTAGTGTAATTGTTTCATTAAGACCTGGTACTGTGCATAACTAGATAGTCTAACATGGCGGTGTACTAGTGTAACATTTTCCTAGTAACTTGTTAAAACAGTAAATGGTGAATACAAGGTAATTTAATAAAAAAGAAAGGAAAAAAAGCCTCCATACCATATTTAATATATTAGTCTGAAATGTAAGTTGTTTTGATAATATCATTGCACAAAAGCATGCCCCATTTTTTGTCAGTGTGTGAAGATACCTGGTGAATTTTCATGCATTTTGACTGAAGGTCATACGCTCAGCCAGTTACTCATATAACCGGATTGCAGGGTTTCATCATCTGAACATTCTAAACAGAGAGCACAGTGATCTGCTATTATAATTTGCTATGTGGATCACAGAGCAGACCTGCCAGTGTTTGCATTGTAACTAGATGTCACACATCTCTATTGTGACTGTACCTCTTTTATGCACAGATTTTTGCTGTTATCTTAATTTAGACTATTCTGTTTATTATGAGCACTATATGTAGTTGCCACACCACCTCCTTATGTCAAGTAAATATTAGTCATGACAGTTGGTGTGATGGTGGAGTTTTTTCTCCCTTCCACTGTAAATGGGCCTATGCCCAGCTGGACTAACCTGGTAACCATGGTGAACTGATAAAAAGTAAATAATGAGCAGGATGTCATCCACTTGTGCACATTGTTGGTCATGCAGTACGAGGTGGAAGGCACATGCAAAATGTTTGCTTTATTATTTATTGCTTGCTGCCTGCTTCTCATCAGTTTCCTGTTTTAAACATTTTCTTCTTTCATATTTTTCATTCTCTCTGCTAGTGTCTCAAATGCTCACTGCTGGATGTTCATCTGTGTATCCCAGTATGAGAGACTCGGAAAGCACAGATGTGATCTGTAAATGTACTGCATCTGAACTGGCCCAGACTTGGATGCAGTACTTTTAAAGATCAAAGAGATCAGAGGAATGGGGATTGTGGGGTAGCTTGCCATCATCATCCAAGAACAGATTTTTGTTTACTTGTTACCAATCATCAATACAAGCAGTTTTGGGTGATCTGCAGAGAGGTAGTGGAACATGAGTTTCTTTACTCAAAAGGCTCACCCAGACTCTGCTAAAGTTTTCTGTGAGGGAAAGTTAGTTTTCTTTGTATTTGTTGTATTTTATATTACTTTATTGCCTTTTTCTGTTTTGTATGCTGTGATTTGTTTTCTTTACACTGTGTTTTACTTGTATTCTGCTTTTAACTGCATATTAAAACTTGAAAAGAGACCACAGCTCTGTCTCTTGTGAGTCAGGCAGAAATTAGAACAGGTCAATTAAAGACTCACACGTAAGATAGAAGAGGTCAGTTAATGTTAATCATCTGTGAACTGAGGGCGTGGAGTTAGGAACTAACCTTCTATTTCAGGGTTAAATTAAAACATTTCAGAGCTTTACTAGAAAGACACACCCAGACTCCACTACACTTTGCTATAAGGGAAAGGTTAGCTCGCATTTTATTTGTTGTATTTTATATTACTTTATTGCCTTTTTCTATTTTGAATACTGTGACATTACCTTGTGTTTTACTTGTATTCTGCTTTTAACTGCATATTTAAACTTGAAAAGAGACCACAGCTCTGTCTCTTGTGAGTCAGACAGAAATTTGTCTCACCCTCTCACCTGGTTACTTTTGTGTTCTTAAACACCACTGTCTTTCTAATTGCCTGTCTCTTATGTTAATTTGACCATATATCTAATTTCCTCTCTGCTTTTACTGGCTGGTGTGAGTAAGCACAAAATTATCATTTTGCGAAATTGTTCCACTTCAACTGTTTAAATTTATTGGCCATCCTACTGTATTCCATAGTACCAGAATATAAAAGTGACAATCCCCTTTCAATCTGCCTTGCTGTTTTAAAAATAGTGACTCTCCACTAAAACTTAACTTTTTAGACAGGTAAAACTGAAGTTAATCTACTTTCACATTTAACTCCTCTAGTGCACACTGCAGTGTTTAGGATAAACCATTTTTTCATCTTACCTTTAAGCATCTATTGCAAGACCACCAGTTATTGGAAATCCTACATTCTGCCTCTCAGTAGTCATCTTAGGATTAGTGCTTCTGTTTTCTCCTGGTGAGAGAAGGAGTGCAGTTACATTATTTCTTGGATATATCCAACAACTTGAATGAAAGCAGCAAAGAAAAAGAATCCACAACCGGCCACAATCCAAACACAGGTTTAATGAAAAAGCTTTTGGAACTCTAGTGCCTCGGCTCTCAGCCTTCCAGGAGTAATACAAATACACATTTCACAAACATTTTTATAGCACCATCAATTAATAAATAAATTATTCAATTACATAATAATTTCTTCCAGTTGATTTCTAAATTTAAACCTACGAGTACCATAGTATTGAATTTTAAAATATAAATAGCTTCCTTATAAAGAAGTTTCTCCTTAATATCACACACCACCAATTTTCATAAAAACTTGTTCAAAAACAGAAACTTGTAGCAAAGAATAATCACTATCATGTGCTGCTTTAAAATGCATAGCAATATTGCTTTCAGTTGTATTATTCTTTATGTCCCTTATATGTTCCTGTATTCTGACTTTCAATTTTCTCTTACTTTCCCCTATATAAAATAAATTACAGGGACATTTGAGAACATACACTACACCTTCACTATTACAGGAAAAACTGCCACTAGGTGAAAAATAGGCACCATTTATTTTCCTAAAACTTGTAACAATACAGGAACATATGGAACAACAGCCAGAAGGATCTGTACCCTTCAAACCAGGGGTCACATGTAATGCCTCGTCAGGCATAGAAAAATAGCTAGAAACCAAAAAGTCCTTTAAACTCCCTCCTTTTTTGTAGGAAATAGAAGGACAATTTTATATAATGTTTTTCATCTCCACATCCTGAAATAAAAATTTCCAACAATTATGCAATATTCTATTAATCCTGTTACTAAGACTATTATATACTGAAACAAAATATAACTGATCCTTATGCAGTTCAGTAGTAGCTGCCATCTTGTTCATATCATTATGGCACTGATTCAGTCCCAATCTGTGTGCAACCACTTTCTGTAAAGAATTCTTAATCATATCACAGTTGTACCCCTATTTATAAGCATGTGAAAAGTGTACCTACATTCTCTTATAAAACCTCCCCAATCACTACAAATTCTATGCATTCTAAGAAACTCTCCATAAGGTAGAGACTCCAATAAATGCTGAGGGTGAAAACTAGACCCATGTAAAAAATGGGTGTTGTCCACAAATTTCCTGTGGACAGATGTCCTAATACCCCCATCATTAATCCCTTCCAATACCAAATCTAAAAAAGTAAACCTATTTCCACACTGTATATCATCAAAACTTAAACCATAAATATTCTGTTCTAAATCCAAACGGAAGTTCATTACATTATGTCTACCGCCCTCACATATAAAAATTAGATCATCAATGTATCTGTAATAGGCAATAACATTATTTCTTACAAACTGGTGCTTATACAGATATTCCAGCTCAAAAAGAGCCCTAAACAAATTTGCATACATGGGGGCAAAAGATGCCCCCATGGCAGTACCCTGTAACTGATGATAGATGGAACCATCAAAAACAAAATAATTGTTTAACAACCAAAAGTGTGGAAGTTTTATAATATAACAAGACAAAGGAGAATTTCCTAAAAAATAATTTAAAGCTTTAATACAATCCTAATGTTTAATATTGGTATAAAGACTTTTTACGTCCATGACTATATGATACATGTCATTATTCCACTTAATATCTCATATTCTATCAAAAAAATCAAAAGAATCTTTAATGTAGGACTGTAACTTCAGGATATAAGGCTTTAAATATTCATGTATAAGTTAACCTACGTTAGTTAAAAAATATTTATGAGCACCTACAATGGGGCGACCCAGAGGGCTCTGTGAATTTTGATGTAGTTTTGGCAAACAATAAAAGGCAGGTATCTTACACCCCCCCCCCCCCCATATCAAATTTTAGATTAGTACTTCTGTTTTCTCCTGGTGAGAGAAGGAGTGCAGTTACATTATTTCCTGGAGACTGCTGATCACCAGAAAGCTTAATAACTGCTTTATAGGTGACAACTTAGAATCTGTGCTTATATTCTGTTCCTGGTGAGAGTATGAGCAGAGTGCATTGATTCCTGACTCTTTCTGGTTGGAGAGTGAGTGTCTGTGCTTAATGTACCTGATTGGTCTGGTTGCTATTCGAGGCATCTACCAGAAAAAGGCTACAACCATGCAGACCCTTGCATCAACTGGGAAAAGACTGTGAATCACCAAACAGGCTATAGCCTGCTTCTCTTCTTGGTATTGGTGCTAACATTTTGCTTCTGATGAGAGAAGAAGCAAAGGAGTACTGTATCCCAACAGAGTGAAGCTGTGCTGAGACCAGCATTAGTAGTAGCCAGACAGTAGCCATTCATGCGACTCCCCTCTTTTCATCATTCTTGACAAGCTATTTTTTTATTTTTCAGTAAATACTGCTTGATTTCTCTCTAACTTCAGAATATTTGCCTAAATACTTCATTCTTAAATTTTCAGGGTCTACGTATTAGTTTCCCTTTTTAGTGTTTGGCAGTGCTCTGTACAGACTCAGACACCTTGAGTGACATTTTTCCTGTAAAAGGAATATATAAGGAAACAGCGACAGTATTTAGTAGTTATGACCATCCCTCCTGGCATGATTAAAGGGAGTTCCCTGTGCTTTCTGCTATTAATCTGGTGCATTTGGGCATTCTGAGGCAGTGGTAGCAACTGCCTCATGTACAGAGACAACCCTCTGCTCTTACCTCCCAATACTCAGACTTGTGAGAGATGCACTTATACCACCAAATTGGAAGCTATGCACTCTCCAGCTAAGACCGGGCTAGCTGGTCAAGAGGAGAAGGTCAACACCTGCACCACACCACATGGAACACATAGCCACCCAGAACACACACCATCACAGCTCTCACATAAAAGCACAAACCACAAACCCACCTTCGCAGAGGCTCTCAGTAGAAATTTATTCAAACAGCAGAGACCTCCAAAACAGAAACTCACTCGATCACCGTAACACAGCATAAACCACAGAACACATAGCTCACCTCCACAGTAACCTAAGCCCCTAAGGCTGAACACCTTGCCCAATACACTAATCATAGGTGACTCAATAGTGAGGCACACAGATGTCCCACTCACTAGGTTGAATAAGGAGAAGGTAACAGTCAACTGTCTATCAGGTGCTAGAATCTGACACATAACACACACACTCAGGTCACTCCACAACAAGTACAAGTATGACTCTGTCATTGTCCATGTGAGTGTGAATGACCTGAGATGCACCTCCCTGGACTACATGAATAGAGACATGGTGGAGCTTTAAGATTATGTGGCCCAGGCAGGTATGACCCTAGCCCTGGGCAGTATCCTGCTGTCACCCAGAATGATACTGCAGTGCAAACAAAAAGTGATTGACTTCAACAATTGGCTAAGTATCTGGTGTCATTCTAAGGGGATCCAGTACCTGTCTGCTTGGGATGACATGACTGACAGACCTAGATGCTTTGCCAAAGATGGCCTTCATCTGCCACCCCTGGGTTTCTGGGTACTGGCTAAGGCTCTTGCCACCCCTATAGTGCCTTTTTTAGGCAGTGTTCCAAAGACCAAATTACCACCATAAGAGCTATAAATAAATGCAATCTGAGGGTCAGTGCTAGAAGTCTAAATTTCAAGATGCACTCTCTCGAAGAACTCCTCAAAATGGAGAACATCGACATTTGTGCTGTAATGGAGACTTGGTTTAAAGTGGGAGAAAGCACCCCTGCGCTACCAGGTTATAATTCATTCCACACCTTTCGGCCCTGAAACATGGACCAAAGCTCCAAAGGCGGTGGTGTCTCCATACTCATAAAGGATATGCACACCTCCAGACTAGTAGCCCACCATAACGGATCTGAGATACTTCAGGTACAACTAACATTGGGTAAGATGGCGATCCAGGTCATAGCCTGCTATAGGTCCCCAACCATGTCCCTAGACTCTCACTCCACATTCCTAAGCACCCTGGAATCTATCAAAGTCCAACCCAACACTCTCATACTAGAAGACTTCAACTACCCCTCCATCAACTGGGAAAACTACTCAAGCACCAATACACTGGCCCAACGCTTCCTGGAATTCATCAATTCTAATTCCCTGGACCAGCTCATTCTAACCCCATTAGAGGAAGCAACATCCTTGACCTGGTTATTACTAACATGGGCGACCGTTGCTCTACACCAGTAGTCAATCCCTCCCTGGTCAGACCCGACCGTAAGCTAATAACCATGGAATCCACATCTCACCCACACCCCCCACAAAGGTAGCCACCTTGAAAAACTTCTCTAAAGCTGACTTTGGGCTCCTAAAAACAGAGGTGGCTAACTTCACAGCACCCATGCCAATGAAAAATAGCTGCATGACTGCCGAATCATACACCAGTGCACCGTACGAACATGCATATAACTGCATGGAACTAGCCATACCCAACAGAACCAAGACGCTTTCCTCCAAAAAGAAAATGGAAGCCAATCTGGTGGTCCCCTGCCATTAATAAACTCTACAACAGAAGGAAGAAACTGTTGCAGAAAAAGATGAAGTCCCAGGAATGGACAAACTCCCTTATTAGCCTCAACAAAAAGTTGAGATCCCCCATCAAATCCTCCAAAGCCAGCTATGAAGGCAGAATTGTGGCAGACACTAAAAACAGTCACAAAGCCTTCTACAGTTATATCAAGAACCTCCATGGCAATACCCAAATTTGCTCTGAGTTACTGCACAATGGTACTGAGCCAACAGATATTGCCAACATATTGGCTGACAGATTCAGTGCTAATCCCCCCCCCCCCACTAAAGGACCAATCACAATACCGGAAGAATGCCAGGCATCCAGCATTACTGCAGCACAGGTTAAAGCTACATTGCGAACTGGCACAACATCTGTGTGCCCTGTTCAGTCACAGCCTCACTTCAGGCTTTGTCCCTACTGAATGGCACACTGCTACAGTCATCCCTCTCCATAAAGGAGGAGCGACTACAGACCCTGGGAATTATCACTTCATTAGCCTGATGAGTCTGATATGTAAAGCTATGGCGTGCATCATCATGGACCTGCTTAACAAAGATATAGGAAATCTCCAAACTCTAGACCCCAAGCAATTTGTCTTTGCGAAAGGTAGATCATGCCTGCTCAATCTGGTTGACTTCTTTGAGTCAGTCACCAGGGTTGTGGATGAAGTTAATGCAGTGCATACAGCCTACCTCAATCTGGCCAAAGCCTTTGATAGCATTTCTCACTCGGGAATTATTGATAAACTCACCAAACTAGGCATCGACCCCTATATTACTAGGTGGGTTGCAAGTAGGCTCACAGATAGAACACACAGTGTGAAAGTAGCAGACTCCAAGTCAGACTGCCGACCAGTCACGAGTGGAGTCCCACAGGGCTTGGACCCGGGTCCTCAACTGTTCAGCATCTACTTCTCAGAAGTCCAGGTCAACACAAAGGGACTCTGGCTGACCAAGTTTGCAGATGACTGCAAACTGGAAGCCATTATTAATTCCCCAAGTGATCTAGGCATCCTACAGAAAGGCCTCACTGAGACCAATGACTGGTGTTGAAACCATGGCCTTAAGCTTAATGCCAAAAAATGCGTAATCATCCCCTTTGGGAAAAACTCAGTTCCCACTAATTACCACATCGATGAGAGCCCTCTGAACACTGAAGGTGTTATAAGAGATCTGGGGATGCACGTTGACAGCAACTTCTCCTTCCACCACCACATTGCCACTGTGGTCAGAAAGCCCTTCTATGTGGCACATCTCATTACCAAGGGTTTTGCATCCAGGAAGAAAGAGGTCATCGTCTCTCTCTACTCTTTCCTCATTAGACCAATCATAAAATATAATGCCTCATTTGGCATGTACCTCAGTAGACACCTGCAACAGCTGGAGAGGCCACAGAAGTACCTCAAGAAGAGGATCCTAGGCATTAAACATATGTCCTACACAGACAGACTCAAAAGACTCCAGCTATTCTCTGTCTCTTATCACCTACTTAGAGGCGATCTCTGCTTGACATACAAAGCCATGTCTGACCAAGCTCTGTTAGAAATGCTACATCTAAAGAAATCCCAATCCCTCCACACCACACTCTCCAGAGACTTCAACCTCAATACCACAATCAACAGAACATGCTGGAGGGACAGGTTCCTCACCCATAGACTGCCTGTGCTCTGGAATAGACTTCCCATACATGTCAAGCAGAGCACCTCGCTGTCCCTCTTCAACAGAAATCTTGATGAGTGGATGGGTAATAGAAAGTTCACCCCAGGGATCACTCCAGTGGCTGTACTTGATACTGGGAACTAACATTGGGTGGCATGATGCCAGGGCACTTCTATGGGCTAGACTTGTAAAGGCTCCAGGGCCATTAGCCTAGTACACACCTATGAACCTATGAACCTATGATATCTTGAAGCAGAAAAATCCAGGAATCAGAAAATATACTAATTTAGTGATAGATGCAGCAGTACTTTTAGGAACAGATTTTTGTATGTTATCAGCTGACCTTATGTATTTGTTGGGTGTAGGCAGTGTTGTTTATCAGCTCACTTGGCTTTGGAAGGGAAGATGAGCTGTTCTTTCATTGCCAAGACCCAGTGAGCTGACAAGTAACACAATGGTATCCCTCACTGGCAGCTAGGAATGATCTGTCCAACTTGAGATGACACAGATGCTTAGGGATTGAAATGTTGATCAGGAGGGGGTGGTAGTATGGACAAGTAAATGGAATATGTTTTTTTGCCTCAGATGTAAAGTACATTCTGGTCCTCATATAAGTAAAATACCTAAATTTGGAACTTCATAAATAAATCTATGTGGGTAATTTAATCAGTCACAACTAGTATATGCTTGTTTTCACACAGCTTTAGGTCATTCTAGAAATGATAAATATAGGCAAATGAATAAACTTATTTGATAGATGGATTGGACATCTCAAATTATGTTTCTTTACTGTTAAAATGTACATGGATAGGTCACAATTTGGGAGTCACAGGATATTATTATTATTATTATTATTATTATTATTATTATTGTCATTATTACTATTATTATTATTACTGTGAGGGAGAGTTGTTCAAGTTGAGTTTTAAAACTTTAATGTCACACTTAAAGCCACAGGATGAAGGATTCATTTCAAAAAATAATGGGAAGCTATCAAAACCGATTTAGTTCTTGAAGAAATGTGTCTCAGGAAAGCGGGAACTTCAAAATATGATGCTATAAGAAGGTTGTCACTGAATAACAGAGAATTAAAGGTATACTGGATAAAACTAAAAAACAAAAGTGATATCCAAAGTTGAACTTAGTAAGAGATCTCTAAAACTAAGCGACTTTGAAAGTACTTTTAGTAATCAGAAATATCTGGCATTAAGGTTGAGACAACAAACAGCAGGAAATGGCAGTTGACAAAATGCAGGAGCCTGGAGTATTTGTCAGGGAGATACTGTAATATTCTTCAAGATTTATTAAATTATTTAATAGAATTTTACAAATAGTTACATGCCGTGTGTGCCACGCAAGCTGTTTGCAATGAAGAATTTTGTGAATGGTTTAATTCTGTACCTTTAGATGTGCTTAATCAGATCCTAAAATGCTATTAAATGAAAACATCGACTAGTCTGAACTGGGTAAAGATAAATCATCTGGCCTTTATGACTTGTAGAAATATATCTTGAGGTTAAAGAAATGCTTTTCAGTAATTTCACAGTTATGGTTCAAAAGCATCTTGGAAAATAGAACCTTCCAGATCAACTTTTGCAGTTTTCTTTCAGATGTAGGAACACTCCATTTGGTTATTCCACAAGGATCTGTACATATTCCATTGTTTCTTTCACATTTTACAAATGACTTAACTAATACTATAACCACTTGGACCTAGTTATATGCATGAAAATGATTTATTACTTGAGTCCAGTAATTGTTTCTCTACACCACAACAAAAATGGAGATGCTTCATGTTGCTTTGGATGGACCTACAGCAACAGATTACTAATAAACATCAACAAATCAAGTATTATAGTAATTCCACTCCTTAGAAACATACCACCGTACCACTCTTGACCTCAGTAGTCACTAAGAACAACATAAGACCGAACATATTTGAACAAAGATTACTTTAGACCCTCCCTTGTCACTCAGTATTGTAACTAACGGACTAGTCACCAAGACACTTGCCCAACTAAACTGTGCTATAGAACCATACATCTCATCTCCCCTGATTCTGGATGTGCCATTGCTAGAAATCCACTGATCTGTAAATTAGAATACTGCCTGCCCCTTATTTCTCTCCTTTCAAGAGCTAGTTCACACTAACAAAAAATGGCAGAAAACAAAATGTGTAGGTTTTTTGTTCACAGAGTCATATACCTATTGTAACTTTCTCAAATGATTTAACTGGCTACCTATTCTAAACAATCAGTTTTAAAACTGCTATTTATAACTTAACTACCCATCAAGGATCAAGCATACACCCTCAAGAGCATTCATGAAGTCCCATTACATTACAAAGACCCAAATTCAAGTCAACTATTGATAGAAAAATGTTTGCCAGACTGGGGCCAGCTACCTAGAGTAAACTTCCAGCTGAGTAAATATTGACTGGCTTTAAGGCAAAACTTAATAAACGTTGATGTAAGGAGACTAAATGCAAATGTTTTCATAATTTTATTTATTTTATTTTACATTTGTTGACCGGGATAGTCTAACTGGATTAATGTCCATTTTCAGTAGAGTCCCAGGGAGTTAAGTTCCAAGAGATTACTAAACTACTAGGTACTAGTTGTTATACAGTTAAATACTACAAATTTTAAACAGTTCAGGAATCTTCACAGTTTATACAAAAAATATGTTACAAGCATTAAATAAGATATTTTAGACTTTATGTACAAGACTTCATTAGTAACTAGAAAGTAATTGTTAAACAAATACATACTTCAAGTTTCAACATTTCAGCAATGCTCACAGTTTAAACAATACTCGTCTGCCATCAGGTAGGATGCTTTAGAATTATATGCAGAAGAATTTAACTAGGTATTTTAAATTATCTCTATTAGGATAAGATATGTTTTTGCCAAGGATAGGCCTTGATCTAAAAAGACACAGAGCAGGAATTAGGTCTTAAGAGAGGGTATTTGGGATATAGTATGAGATTAGTCTGCATTTGTACAGGGACATAACTAATGGGTTTTAAGATAGAGTTTCAGATTGTGTTTAAAAAGTGTAAATGAAGACAGTGATGTAAGTTCATGGGGGAGTTGGTTCCAATACTTTCCAACTGCATTTGAGAACAGAGCATCTCCTGCCATGTTATTAGATTTACATGTTGATACAAGTAGTTTATTAGATGAGCGTAAAGTTGAAAGGTCCTTATATCGGGTAATGAGACTAGCAAGTATTGGGGTATCGGTAGGTTGGAAAAGGGTTTTGTGCACAATGGTGAGTTGTTTAAAGTGAGTCTGATTCAGAAGCTCTAACCAGCCTAATTGTTTCAGATTATGGTAGTGATGGGTCCTAAAGGAGGAAGCAGTAGCAAATCTGGCAATGCTATTGTAAGCGTTGGCTAGCTTGTTATGGTTATTTTTTGACAAGTTAGTATATATGGAAGAAGCATAGAGAAGTGTGGAGATAAGGTGGGAATAGGCAATAGTGGTTCCGGCTAGTGGGGAGATAAAGGGTTTAATCCTATAGAGGGAGCCTAGTTTCCTGTTGACAGTTTTTATGGTATTGTTGATATGGGTTTCAAAGTTCAGGTTGTTATTAATGGTTACCCCTAGAAGTTTAGTTGTTGGATCAGGAGATATGAGTGTACCATTATTGGATAAGACTGAAAAGTTCATTGGGAGTGATTTACGGGTAGGAGTGAAGAGGAGGAGTTTAGTTTTTTGGGGGTTCAAGAGGAGGCAGCGTTGTAGAAACCAATTTTCTGTTTTATTGAACATTGTTTAAGTTAGAGTCTGTAGATGGGATTGAGATTTAACTGAGCAGATTATTGTCGAATCATCTGCATATTGTACACAGTTAGTTAAAGGAATAGCTAGGTTGAGGTCATTGATAAATGTTGAGAAAAGGAGGGGGCCCAATATAGAGCCCTGAGGAACACCTAGGGTAACTGGGAGATGGGATGAGAGGTTGTTGTCCAATAGCACTGCCTGCTGTCTATTATCAAGGTAGGACTGGAACCCAATGAAGGTTAAAATACCCCTAAACTGTTATAAACAATGTATGATTCTATTAACTGTTGAAAGATACTTTTAAATTAACTTTACTTTTACTGTTGTAAATTATTTGATATTCTGTTATGTATACAGTGTATGTTAAATACATTTTTGTGTGTTTGCAAATTTTAATCTATTTCCACTCAATGTTATATAACAATTGTGGTCATATTCTTAATGTTACAACAATTGTCTTTTCAATTTTGTCTGTAGCTGCTGTTTGAGCCTAGGTCATGTCCAAAAAGGGTCAACAGACCAGATCATCCACACAGTTAACAGAGAGAAATAAGTAAATATAATTAAATGGCTATGTTCTTAATTAGGTTACCCCCTCCCCCAACCTGGAGGCAGGCAGTAATTGCTGTAATTTTGAAAGCTGGTAAAGATCCCCCTTCAAGTAGACTCGTATCATGCAACATACATTATCAGCTATAGTAGAACAGAGCATGTGTTGTAACTTTAAGAAGCATTTCTAAGTGTAGGCCCGTGCATATAAATAGTGAGCACATGCAGACAGCAGTGCCATTTTGAGAGAACAGCCAGAGTGTTAACATGTACGAGCATGGTAGTCAGTCTGTTTATAAGTTTAAGTTACTAAGCCTCAGTCCTGATGTGTTTGTGCGTAATAAAGTTGTTTGAACCAAACCCAGAACTGTTCATCTGTTTTATCCTGAATGGACAAGTGACATGGTGTCAGAACTGGGATTAAGAGTGCAACTTCTTCAAGCCATGAGGTACAGAGTTGATGGTGAAGGTATGTTGAGCAGGTTGGGTGATACAGTGCTCAAATGATTAAAAAGGGCCAGAAATGAACTTCAGGTAACCAAAACTTGCAAAAAAGATTTATTTTGCAAAGGAAATGATACGAAGCATTCGTAAGGCACAAAACGCATTATTAATCAAATGAGTAGCACAAAACATATTATTAATCTAACGAAATGTACAAAACACATTATTAATTAAATGAAGTGCTGGAAACCACGATATTTGATAAAACTATCAGAAATACGTATAAGGGGTTCAGAACTACCCCCAGTTTGCACAATGAGCATGTTTAAAGTAAAACAAGCACAAGAAAAGTATACTGAGCATGATAAGAGGTTCAATGGGCAAAACAAGTACAATAAAAGGGCAAAATAAGCTTAGAAAAGCAAGGCGACTGCATGTTTTTTAGTAAACGACCGTATTTGGGTTTAAGCTACTATTTTGCATTGACCGAAGCCATTCAAAGCATAACTAGAGTTGTTCAAAGTATCTCAGAGTGTGCAAAGTGTTTGCAGACTGTGTGCTTTATTACAGTGCAATATTTCATAGAGTTTGCTGTGTGCAAAGTACAGTTATTTTGCAAAGTGCAAAGTACAGCCATTTCGAACAAGTTTCTTGTGCGATGTATATTTATTCAGAGTGCCACCATTTCAAAGTGTTTCTCACACTGTACAGTTATTTTGCAAAGTACAGGCATTTTGAAAAGTTTTTGTGCTGCATACAATCCATTTGCAAATTGCATTAATTTCAAAGTGTTTCTTACTCCGAGCTTCCTGTGCTGTGTACAGTTCATTCGCAAAGTACAGTCATTTTGAAGTATTTCTTACACTGATAAAGGGTTGTTTTGCAAACTGCAATGATTTTAAAGTATTCTTGGCTATGGAGACTTATTTTGCAAAGTGCAGTTATTTCAAAGAGTCTGTGGTGCTGTTGGGCAGAATTACACGTTCTGGCATAAAGTACTGGTACATAAGGTGTGTATGTCCATACATAATTTCAACCACCTTCACTACTGTATGTTGATATGGCAGATGCATTTTGCAGACCCAGTCCATTTGTGTTTGATCATAATATTGCAGAGAATTGGAGAGTGTTTGAGCAGGAATATGATATTTTATACACGCAGCTATTTCCTGACAAAGATGCATGTACGAGGGCATTTATTTTGCCTAACTTAGCAGGGTCTGAAGCCATTAAAAGGGAGCATTCATTTGTGCATGCAACAGAAGTATATGCAGGAGAGGGGGAAAACTGCCATATTGTTGTACCAGCTGAATCAAGAGAGGACCCTGAGTGCTTAAAACGTAAATTTAGAGAAATGTGCAACCCCCAGACAAATGTTACATTAGAGAGGCACCTATTTTATATAAGAGACCAAAAGCCAGCAGAAACATTTGAAGTTTATATCACCAATTTGAGAAATAAAGCTAAAATGTGCAGATTTGGTGATTTGAAAGATGATTTAATAAAGGACAGGTTTGTGTGTAGTGTTAATAATGCTGAAGTGAGAAAGATTTTGCTTCATGACAGTGATTTAACATTGAGCAAAGCTGTTGAGATTTGCCAAATCCATGAGCTCAAAGAAAGGCCCACAAGTATGCTTCCAAGTGATAAGAGCATGGTTTAAGTAGTCACTAGAGCAAGCATAGACAGCATGCAGCACATGGCTAGCAGAAGCATGCCTAAGCACATGGCAGCTGCAGCCTCTGCAGGTTTTCCAGGGAGGACCCATAACATCCTAGCAAGTTCCAAGACTAGCTCAGCAAAACGGACATGCTCAGTGCAGTTTAAGGGTGAGTCAGCAAAACCCAAGTCAAATCTTATTGTTAACTGTCATAATTGTGGTGCCAATCATGAGTCTAAAAGGGAGAAGTGCTAAGCATTTGGTCAGCAATGCCACAAGTGTAAAAAAATGGAACCACTTTCAAAAGTTTTGTAAATCAAGCAAGCCTCATTCAATTATTAAGAAAGGTCACGCAAAAAAGCAAGTTGATCATACAGAAAGCTGCAACCCTACTTTCTATGTAGATGGTGTATCAGTGGTTGGTGAAAAAGTTAATGCAGTAGATTTGTTGGCAAAGAACAAAGTGTTTTGTGCTGTCATGATCAATGGTAAATCCACTGAGCTCAAAGTAGACACTGGTTCAAAGTGTAATGTTATGTCAAGTCATCAGAAACATTTTCTAGAGTAAGAGCTGGTGAACAACTTAATTTGGCTAATTGTGTGAAGCTTGTTGCTTATGGATGTGAAAAGATTCAGACCAAAGCTTCAGTAGTGCTTTCATGCTGTTTGGCTAGAAACACTTACAGCTTGCAATTTTATGTAGTCAGAAGACTTGTGCAGTCATTATTAGGCCTCAGAAACAGTTTAAGAATGAAACTGCTTTATTTTACCAAAGAAGTCCATCGTGTAAGCACATGCCCTCGTTCCGGCTTCACTGATGCTATTTTTTCAGAGTATGTTGATATTTTCAATGACAGGCTAGGCAAACTTCCAGTTGTATACTCCATGAATGTAAACCCAGAGGTCAGTCCAGTGGTTAGACCAGTGAGGAGAGTTCGAATAGCTATGCTATTCAACTCAATAGAACAAAGTCAAGGTCCAGTTAGATAAGATGGTGCAGCAAGGTGTGATTTGTCCAGTCACAGAACCAACTGAGTGGGTGTCTTCCATGGTAGTTGCTCATAAGAAAAGCTCAGATGAAATCAGAATGTGCATTGACCAAAGAGACTTGAACAAGGCATTAAAGAGACTTCATCATCCTATGTGTACACCCAAGGAGGTTGCTGCCCTCATGCCAAGTGCAATTGTTTTTCTATCTTGGAGGCAAAGAGCTCATTTTGGCAAGTAATGCTTGATCACAAATCATTACTGACTACATTCATCACAACATTTGGTAGATACAGGTTTCTCAGAATGCCTTTTAGAATAAATTTTGCCACTGAAGTCTTTCAGCATGAAATGGAGCAAAATTTTTCAGGTTATCCGTGTGCTATAATAGTGGATGATTTACTGGTTGAAGGTAACGGAGAAGCAGAGCATGACAGAAACCTCAGGAAAGTTCTGGACAGAGCATGTGAAGTGAACTTGAAGCTCAGTCCTCTGAAATGTAAATTCAAGCTACCAGAAATTACTTATGTATGTAATTTATTTATCAATACAGGCTTATGACCAGACCCTTCCAAATAAACAGCCATTCTTGAGATGCCAGCTCCAGACAATGTCCAAGACCTACAGAGTTTCATTGGTATGGTTAACTATTTGGGCAAGTTTATCCCTGACTTTAGTGAGTTATCAGCACCTTTGAGAGGGCTGCTTTTTGCTTCAAAGGGGAGGAGCACTGGCAGTAATGCAGTATTTGAGGAAAGGCAGGAGACTTCCCAGATGAATTTTAATTGGCTACTATTTGCTTTAAAGGGGAGGAGTACTGGCAGTAATGCAGGATCTGATGAAGGCTCTGTGAGTTGAAAGTGTTTATCCCTGTTTCTATGCCTGTGCTGTTTTTATGCCGTTTTATTAGTCAGTAAGTGTTTCTCTGTGTTGGACTAGCTCTGCTTGTTTTCTAAATATTTTTGTTTGGTTGAGCAGCCTTTAGCGATCTGGAGTTTTTATATATTTCTACATATTGTATATTTTGGGAATACAGCATAACAGAGCTACTAAAAGAAGACCTTTCTGTGCTTTGCCCCACTGTCTCTCTTTATCATCAGCCCCCTCATGCTCGATTGGTCTATTCATTTCCCATGACCAGAGTGAACTTTGGCTGAGAGGGACATTATTCAGACAGCCATCTGGGATGTTTGCAGTTTTTTTCTTTATACAGTCCTATCCCCCTGTACGCACTTGGCAAAATGCTCTTACATTTGGCTGATCACAAAGGATAGAACTGGCAACATAGACTATGAATCTCAGAGAAAAATCTGTAGCAGAATGGGCTTGTTTGAATTTGAATATGGTTTTGTAGAATTGTTTCTATGTTGCCAGATATTTGACAATTAATACAAAGAATAAGTTTATGGAAATGGGTTTGTGTTTGAGGATTTAGCTTTCTTTCTGGCACTATAACTTATTATAAATACCTTGCAGATGAAATCTTAAAATGACTATCTGATATGCTAAAAAGTGTTGTTCAAATATTCCACTATATTTGTTCTTTATATAACTGCATGATATATGTTATTCTTGTATCTCTAAGTGTTGATCCCTGTGATTAAAGTGGTTGATCATTAAAAAACTGTTCCATGATTCAGAATTGCTTTTATTTTTCACAGATATTAAATGCTGTCTCCATTGCAATTACAGTCTCATATGAAATATCAAAAATGGTGTAAGACAGCACAATAATTATTTTCTTATCACCAATGAATAGTTCCTGAGCTCTTGGGGTTCTTTGGGGGATTTATCCCTTCAGAAAATTACAGTGTATTTATTTATTTATTTGTATTTCTTAACCAGGACTGAGCACTGATTCACATGAACCTTTTCAGGCTAAGGCTGTGGGCAAAGTTTGTTTCAGTGGCTTTCTTAGAATCAAACATTAGGCAAATGGAGGCTGAGGGAATCAAACCTTGAAACCAGCAAAAAAACTGCTATTTCATCTAAAGGACAACTACTTATGGTTCTTAGACAATGAACAAGTTAAATAACCTATCCTCTCCATGGTCTCCCTAGCACAAATTAATCTGGGTTTCAATTAATTATCGGTGTGCAACAGGGGCCCTCAGAGTTCTTTGGCTAGGGCTAGCCTTGACTGCAATCATACATGTAAGGTGTATATAGTCAGTAAAGTGGCTGTAATGTGTGGCTGCATGCTAAAACAGTCTGTGGATGAAATTTAATGACTTTATATCACTATGAGAACAGCAGTGCATTTCCCCTTTCCTACAAATATGTCAATGTCATACATGTTGTGAAGGATTTAAGACAGCACCGTCAGAAAGCTATGCCTTTATCTTTTTCATTCAGTTTTCATATTTATAAAAGGCATATATGCAAAGCCATCTGAGCATTCATGTAATCAAAACCAACAAATCAGATATATTACTTGTATTTCTCCTGTTCTAGCATTGTTTTCATATCCAAATATTGCTTCTGCTTCTCACTTTTATTATTTCAGAAATACGTCATAGAACCAGCTAGCATTAATAAGCTTACCGGGAACATCCAAAACAGAATATATTTAAATACCAAAGCATGTTACAACTTGTAAACAATAAGAAGGCATGGCATTCAAAGTTCCCAGCTTTTTGCATATGTACTAGCCGAAGTGTTTAAATGTGTGTTAGTGTTTTCTAAGAGGCATCAGCAGTAGATTTATAAATTACCCAGCAGAGAGCACCATATGAATACTTACTGTTGCCTTGTGTGCATTTTAAAGTGTCTTTCACCAACCTTGCCAGGGGGGGTGAGCTGCTTTTGATTTGTCTTGATAATGACAGTTAGTCAGATCCAAGTCACAGGGAATGTGATTACTATGTTTGGAGCTGTTGTCTGGAGAGAGACTGCACAAAACACATGGGATTTGTGATGCTGTCCTTTCTGACAAGGAACGTCATAAACATGGCTGAACAAGTGGTCAAGGAGGTGACTGCACCTGAGACAGTAAAAGGACAGCTATGAAGTGGAAAAGGAAGAAGAAAGGATTAAGTGTTTGTGGTTAGTCCACAGAATGACTTTTCCAAAAGTACATAATAAAAAATGTTAGAAGTGAATGCAGCTGTGTTCCCACTTTCATATAGCACCACATCTCTGAAAGAACAAAAGAAAATTTATTATTGTTCTTTGTAATACTGGTACCAGTTTATTGTGTATGAAATATCCACTGCTAGCAATGTATTATTCTAACGTATGAGTAATAGTAATCTAAGAAAGGCACAGTGAAAAATGTACATTCTACACTGTACTTGTGCAACTGCACAACAGTTTTTTTTTTTTTTTTTAATTTGTTTGTATTTGTTGACTGAGTAGAGCATTATAGGTTCATAGGTGTGTCCTAGGCTAATGGACCTGGGACCTTTAGCCCTGGCATTGTGCTGCCCGTCAATTAGTTCCCAGTGCCTCTGTCAAATAGAGCCACTGGAGTGATCCCTGGGGTGAACTTTCTATTTCCCATCCACTCATCAAGTTTTCTCTTGAAGAGGGCTAGTGAGGTCCTCTACTTGACATGTATGGGAAGTCTAATCCAGAGCATGGGCAGTCTCTGGGCTATGAACCTGTCCCTCCAGCATGTATTGTTGATTGTGGTAATGAGGATGAGGTCTCTGGAGTGTGTGGTCTAGAGGGATTGGGATTTATTTAGATGTAGCATTTTTAACAGAGCTGGGTCAGACATGGCTTTGTAACTCTAGCAGAGATCGCTTCTTAGTAGATGATATTCAAGAGAGAATAGCTAGAGTTTTTTGAGTCTGTCCATGCAGGATATCTGTTTAAGGCCTAGGATCCTCTTCATGAGGTACTTTTGTGGCCTCTCCAGCTGTTGCAGGTGTCTAGTGAGGTACATGCCAAATGGGGAATTACACTCTATGACTGGTCTAATGAGAGAAGAGTAGAGAGAAATGATGACCTCTTTCTTCCTGGATGCAAAACCTTTGGTAATGAGATATGCCACATAGAAGGACTTTCTGACCACAGTGGCAATGTGGTGGTCGAAGGAGAGGTTGCTGTCAACCTGTGTCCCCAGATCTCTTATAATGCCTTCAATGTTCAGTGGGCTCCCATCAATGTGGTAATAAGTGGGAACTGAGTTTTTCCTCAAAGGGGATGACAACGCATTTTTTGGCATTAAGCTTAAGGCCATGGTTTCGACACCAGTCATTGGTCTCAGTGAGGCCTTTCTGTAGGATGTCTGCATCACTTGGGGAGTTAATAATGGCTCCCACCTTGCAGTCGTCTGCGAATTTAGTCAGCCAGAGTCCCTGTGTGATGGCCTGGACTTCTGAGAAGTAGATGCCAAATAGGAGAGGACCCAGTACCAATCCTTGTGGGACACCACACTCGTGAATGGTTGGCAGTCTGACTTGGAGTCCGCTACTTTCACACTGTGTGTTCTATTTGTGAGCCAATTTGCAGCCCACCTAACAATATAGAGGTTGATGCCTAGTTTGATGAGTTTATCAGTAATTCCTGAGTGAGGAATGGTATCAAAGGCCTTGGCCTGATAGAGGTAGGGTGTATGAACTGCCTTACCTTCATCCACTGCTCTGGTGACTGACTCAGAGAAGTCAACCAGGTCGAGCAGACATGATCTACCTTTCACAAAACCAAATTGCGTGGGATCTCGAGTTTGGAGATTCCCTATATCCTTATTAATTAGGTCCATGATGATGCGCTCCATAGCCATACATATCAGACCCATCAGCCTAATGTGGTGATAATTTCCAGGGTCTGTAGTCACTCCTCCTTTATGGAGAGGGGTGACTATAGCAGTGCACCATTCGGTAGGGACAAAGACTGAGGTGAGGCTGTGAGTGAACAGAGCACACAGATGTGGTGCCAGTTCATTTTGTAATTCATGTAGAACACAGCCCAGGATATTGTCAGGTCCCATGGAAGCTGTATTCTTGGCCTTAGTCAGTGCAGCTTTAACCTGTGCTGCAATAATGCAGGATGCCTAGCATTCTTCTGGTATATAGATTGGTCCTTTGGGGGGGTAAAGTTGGCACTGAATCTGTCGGCCTATCTTTTGGCTCAGTATAAGAGGTACCATTGTGCAGGTATTGCCATGGAGATTCTTGATATAACTAAAGAAGGCTTTGTGGTTGTTTTTAGTGTCTGCCACAATTCTGCCTTCATAGCTGGCTTTGGAGGTTTTGATGAGGGATCTCAACGCTTTGTTGAGGCTAATAAGGGAATTTTTCCAGTCTTGGGACTTGACTTTTTTTTCTGCAACAGTTTCTTCCTTCTGTTGTAGAGTTTATTAATGGCAAGGACCACTAGCCTGGCTTCCTTTTTTGGAGGAGAGTGTCTTGGTTCTTTTGGGTATGGCTAGTTCCATTCATTTATGTATGTGTTCATACAGTGCATTTGTGTATGATTCGGCAGTCATGCATCTATTTTCCTTTGGCATGGGTGCCGTGAAGTTAGCCACTTCTGTTTTTAGGAGTCCAAAGTCAGCTTTGGAGAAGTTTTTCAAGGTGGTTACCTTTTCGGGGAGTATGGGTGAGATGTGGATTTCCATGGTGATTAGTTTACGGTCAGATCTGACCAGGGAGGGATTGACTATTGGTGTAGAGCAACAGTCACCCATGTTAGTAATAACCAGGTCAAGGATGTTGCTTCCTCTAGTGGGAGTAAGAATGATCTGGTCCAGGGCATTGGAATTGATGAATTCCAGGAAGCGTTGGGCCAGTGCATTGGTGCTTGAGTAGTTTTCCCACTTGATGGAGGGGTAGTTGAAGTCCCCTAGTATGAGAGTGTTGGGTTGGACCTTGATGGATTCCAGGGTGCTTAGGAATGTGGAGTGAGAGTCTAGGGACATGGTTGGGGACTTATAGTATAACCTAGATCACAGTCTTACCCAATGTTAGTTGTACCTGAAGTATCTCAGATGCGTTATGCTGGGCTATTAGCCTGGAGGTGTGCATATAGATTCATAGGTTCATGGGTAGGTACTAGGCTATCTGCTTGAAGGCATTTATAAGCCAAGCTGGAATATATTAACTTTCCCCACCCCCTTAGATTAGTTGCCTGTGCCTCTATCCAGCAGAGCCAATGAAGTGATCCCCAGGGTAAACTTTCTGTTTCCCATCCACTCGTCAAGGTTTCTCTTGAAGAGTGTTAGCAAGGAGCTCTTCCTAATGTAGATTGGAATGTAGTTCCAGAGCATGGGAAGTCTCTGGGACAGGCATCTATCCCTCCAGCATGTCATATTTATTGTTGTGGTGAGGTTTAGATCCCTAGAGTATGTGGCTTGAGAAGATATGGTTTTCTTTAGGTGGAGCATGTCCATCAATTCTGGGTTGGACATGGCCTTGTATGTCAGGCAGATATCACCTCTGTGTAGGTGGTATGCAACCGAGTACTGCTGGAGTTTCTTCAGTCAAGCTGCATAGGGCATCTGTTTTAGGCCAGTGATCCTCTTGGTGAGGTACTTCTGTGGTCTTTCCAGCTGTTACAGGTGGCTTGTAAGGTACATCCCAGATGGGGCGTTGTACTCTATGATGGGTCTGATGAGTGATGCGTACTGGGGCACAATATCCTCTTTTGATCTGGATGCAAACCCTTTTGTGATTAGGTGGGCTACATTGAAGGATTTTCTAACCACTTTGGCAATGTGATTATCAAAGGAGAGATTACTATCTACTTGGGTCCCCAGATCTCTTATTACGTCTTCCATATTTAGGGGGCTACCACCTATGTGGTAGTTTGTGGGTACTTTGTTTTTTCCAAAGAGGATGACTATGCACTTTTTGGCATTTAACTTGAGGCCATGGTTCTGACACTAGGCATCTGTCTCAGTGAGACCCTTTTGGAGGATGTCTGTGTCAGCTGGGGAGTCAATTATAGCCCCTATTTTGCGGTCGTCTGTAAACTTGGTCAGCCATAGTCCTCCTGTGCTTGCCTGTACCTCTGAGACGTATATGCTGAACAGGAGGGGTCCTAGGACTGAGCCCTGTGGAATGCCACTTGTAACCGGTTTAGAGTCAGACCTAGCTCCCGCAACTCTTACCATGTGGGTTCTGTCCATGAGCCAGTTGGCAACCCATCTTGTGACGTAGGGGTTTATGTATAGGTCTGGTGAGCTTGTCTATAATACCAGAATGGGGAATGGTGTTGAAGGCCTTTGCGAGGTGTAGGTAGGCTGTGTGGACCACTTTTCCCTCGTCTATAGCCTTGGTAACTGTCTCAAAGAAGTCCACCAGGTTTAGGAGTCATGATCTGCCCTTAACAAAGTTGAATTGGGTAGGGTCCAGTGTTTGGAGGTTCCCAGTGTCTCTGTTAATGAGATCCATGATGATGCGCTCCATAGCCTTGCAGACCAAGCTAGTCAGGCTTATAGGGCAATAGTTCCTGGGGTCTGTTGTGGCTCCACCTTTGTGGAGCAGAATAACCGTTGCTGTGCGTCACTCTATGGGCACATAGCCTGTGGAGAGGCTGAGTTTGAACAGTGTGTTTAGGTCAAGGGTTAGTTCATCTTTGAGCTCATGTAGGACGCAGCCTGGGACACCGTCCGGTCCCATTAATGCTGTGTTTTTGGGTTTGGAAAGGGTTGTTTTTACCTGAGTGTCTGTGATTTCAGGGGCACTACATTCTTCTGGAATGGTTATGGGCCCTTTTGGGGATGAGAGGGGGGGTGAAGTTTGCACTGAACCTGTCTGCCAGGATGTTGGCGATTATTGGTTGGTTCAGTGTATTTTATGTCATTCTGCACTAACTCTGAGCAGATCTGAGAATTGCCACTTAGATTCTTGACATAGCTAAAGAATGCCTTGTGGTTATCTTTGGAGTCCTCGGCAATTTTTCTTTTGAAGCTAGCCTTGGATTATTTTATGAGGGATCATAGTTTATTGCTGATACTGATCAGGGATGTCTTCCCTTCTTGGGATTTTACTCTTTTCTGTACTAGTTTCCTCCTTCTGTTATATAGCTTGTTTATTGCAGGGGTCCACCAGACTGGTTTCCTTTTCTTGGAGGAGTGAGTCTTGGTTTTGCTTGGGATAGCACGATCCATGCATTCTTGTAGGTGCCGTAGAATACATTAGTAAAGGATTTTGCAGCTTGGGCAGTGTTATCCTTTAGCATGGGGGCTTTGAAACTTTCCATCTCAGTCTTAAGTAACATCAAGTTTGCTTTTGGAAAGTTGTTCATGGTGGTTTCTTTGACCGGGGATGTGGGCGAAATGTGGATATCCAGAGTGATTAGTTTATGGCCAGATCTAACCAGCGAGGGGTTGACCTCTGGTGTGGAACACCAGTCGCCAGTGTTGGTGATGACCAGGTCCAATGTATTGTCACCTCTGGTGTGGGTGTTGACCAGTTGATCCAAGGCATTTGAATTTATAAATTCTAGGAAATGTTGGGCAAGAGAGCTAGTACTTGAGTAGTTCTCTCAGTTAATGTTTGGGTAATTGAAATCACCCAATATAAGGGTGTTTGGTAGGACCTTTATGTTTCCCAGTGTTTACAGAAATGCAGAATGGGGGTCCTGGGACATGGTGGGTGATCTGTAGCAAGCTACTATTTGAATTGCAGTTTTGCCCGTTGTTAGTTGCATGTGGATGATCTCTGAAGCATCATGCTATGCCACTAACTTGGAGGTGTGGGTACCCTTAATGAATATGGATACGCCCCCGCCTTTTGTATTTCGGTCCGGGTTTTGTGGCCGAAATGTACGGTATGTGTTGTAGCCTGGTAATGCCGGTGTGCTCTCTGGATCCTTAAACTAGGTTTCTGTTACTGCACATATATTGATTTTCTCCATACTGAGGAGTGCCTTGAGTGCATGCATTTTGAGGTTTAGACTTCTGGCATTGAGTAGCATTACCCTCAGTTTTTTGTTACTTGTGCTATTTACAGGGGTGGATTTATCTTTTGAGCCTTGCCTAAAAAAAGGCACTATGGGGGTGGCAAGAGCCCTGGCAAGTATTCGAAAGCCTAAGGGTGACAGGTGCAAGCCATCTCTAGTGAAGCAGCATGGTTTGTCGAGCATGTCATCCCAGGCTGACAGACACTGGATCCCCTTTTAATGACACCAGAAGCTTAGCCAATTGTTGAAACTGATAATTTTTCTTTATACCATGGTATCATTCTTGGTGAGGGCAGGATGCTACTCATGGTCAGGGTCATACCGGCCTGGGCTACGTGATCAGAGAGCTCTTCCATGTCTCTTTTCATGTAGTCCAGGGAGGTACGGCTCAGGTCATTCACACCAACGTGGACAATGACAGAGTCGTATTTGTACTTGTTCTGGAGTGACCTGAGTGCTTGTGTTATGTGGCAGATCCTGGCACCCGACAGGCAGCTAACAGTGACCTTCTCCTTGTTCAGCCTAGTGAGTGGGATGTCAGTGTGTCTGACTATAGAGTCACCTATTACTAGTGTGTTGGGTATGTTATTTTGCCTTAAGGGCTGTGATTGCGTGGCACACTGGTTTTGTGAAGTATGTGTTTCATGGTTTGTGTTCGTGGTGGAATTTGCTTGGATGTCTGCTTTGGAGACCTCTGTTGCTTTTGCAGATTTTTATTTAGAGCCTCCGAGTATGTTTTCATATATTTATGTGTGTTTTTTGCCGGTGATGGTTTCATAGGTCTACGTGAGTCTGGTAGTGTGATGCAAGTAATTCCCTTCTCCTCTTGACTGTCTGGTCCAGTCTTGGGTTGAGAGAGCTTAGCTTCCAGTTTGGCTGTGTAATTGCATCTCTCGCATGTATTAGTGTTTGATGGTAAGAGGAGAGGGTTGTCTAAGAGGAGAGGGTTGTGTGTGTACATGAGGCAGTTGTAACATTGCCTCAAAATGCCCAGATTCACCAGTTGGACCAGAGAGTACACCGGAAACTGTCCTTCGGACATGCCTAGATAGGTATAGTGAACTGTTTTACTGACTGGCTGGTAAGGTCGAATAGAGAGCCTTGTCCTTCTCTATAGTATAGACAAGTCTAGTGCTAAGGTTTATTAGTGCTTGCTATACGTTTTAAGTAAGTGCCGGGCTGAGAAGTGAATGGTTTCAGTGATTAAGTTGAAAGTTTGTCTAGTTCCAAGGGATAAATTGAAAAGTAGACTTTGTGGAGCCGGGAATAGTTATACCCTAGCTAACCGGCACTGCCTGGTGCACAAAACCTCGCTAATGTGGCTTTTATAGCAGGGAAATGAAAGCGGTAGAAATTAGCCCAAATGGCCAATAAACTACTAATTTCTGGGCTGAAACCACTCCTCCAGGGACAGATAGGCTGCTCAATGCTCCCCTCTTTCACAGGTGAACAGAGAAACTTCTTTCTATCCAAGTAAGGTATGGGCAAACACAGAAACTTGCAACACAGCCCTGAAAACTGGCCTATACTAGCTTAGAAAGGCAGGAAAACAAGTATTTTTTTTTTGTTATTTTCAGAAAATAAAGCAGATAAAGTAAAAAAAAAACACTTTAAATGCACAGAAATGAATATGGAGATACCACTGCCTTTGGAGCTTCGATCCATGTTTCGGGGCTGAAAGGTGTGGAATGAGTTATAGCCTGGTTGCGCAGGGGTGCTTTCTGCAGCTTTAAACCAGGTCTGCATTACAGCACAAATGTAGATGTTCTCCATTTTGAGGAGTGCATCAAGTGAGTGCATCTTGATATTTAGACTTCTGCCTCAGACCGAAGATCAGTCACTGTCAATCACTTAAGCAATCCCCTCCCTTTTTTGACATCAGTGCTGACGTTCTAACATTCCCACCTACAACATTAATTTTCTTTAAAAAGGTGTGCCAAACTGTATTCTAGTCCTGCTTTTTCCATCTGGAGTAAGAGACTCAACTTTCTGGTTCCCTCCTCCACACAGTGTTTCCTACTTTTTAGAGTTTCCTTTCTGATTTGCTTGAGGTGAATATTAATTTAGGCAGTTTTTTTTTTTCTGTTTTATCTGTTAGTACCCGAATGCACGATCAACCAGTCTGAGTTATTTTTTTCTGTTTTATCTGCTAGTACCCGAATGCACAATCAACCTAACATGTTCATAGGTTCATAGGTGTGTACTAGGCTAATGGCCCTGGAGCCTTTACAAGCCTAGCCCATAGGATTACCCTGGCATTGTGCCACCTGACCTTAGCTCCCAGTGCTTCTGTCGAGTAGAGCCACTGGAGTGACCCCCGGGGTGAATTTCCTATTTCCCATCCACTCATCAAGAGTTCTCTTGAAGAGGGCCAGTTTCTTTATGTTTGAGTGTCATTCAGGCATATCTTTACATGCACAATGAGAAGAGCAACACAACAAGTTCAAGTTCCAAGAATCCAATACACTTATACGCCAAAAGGTTTAATAGAAGCAAAGATTTTGGGTTAACCACCCTTCATCAGTACATAAAATTGAATGAATCTAAAAGCATTTAAATAGGAACACAATTTCATCACATGATTCAGCCAGCCTAACAAATTCTTCAAACAATTAATTTCTTAAAAAAACAGTATATAAATTCTAAAAATCCATATGTTACCTACAAATATAAGAAATAATAGAAGAAATAATACTAAAACTTTCACATGTGCATATATATATATATATATATATATATATATATATATATATATATCCATATATATCCATATTGCACTTAGAATATTTCATATAACTTACATAATAGATATAGGAAATAATTAATAAAACACAACAATACTACAAGTAATGTAAAAAGTGTTAAAAGTATACATATCTCTCTCTCTCTCAGTCACTCAGTCAAATTTGTTGGTGTGTTTAGTGTAGAATGCAATAGAATCTAAATATTTTCTCTTTGTCTTTTGACAAGAACTGGTTTCAGACTAGTCGTACATTTAATCCAGGTTGTTGTTCTGCATCTAATCTAAGTATCCATTCAAGTTCTTTCAGTTCTAAGGCATTATTAATATCACCCCCTATCAAACCAAGGTTAACCTCACAAATCACTCTAAATTTAAACGCATGCCCTTCATCTTCCTTAATATGTTTACTTAGTGCATTTGTCATGATTGCCCTTCTAATTTCAGACTTATGTTCTATTATGCGCTCTTTTAACTTTCTAATAGTCTTACCTATATAAAAACTTTTACATTTACTGCAAGTCGCAAGGTAGACTATTTGACAGGTGTTACAATTAGCTAAACATTTAAATTCATATTTTTGTTTTGTTATTGGGTGTTCAAATATATTTGAAGAATCAAATATATCACCACAACATGTACAATTGTGGCATTTTTGCATTAAATTTTTCTTTGAATAAGTACTCTTTTCCTCTCTTTCTTTAAAATCTTTATAACATAACTTCTGTTTGAAATTCTCCATACACCTAAAGGAAAAACTTGGTTTCATTCCCAACAACTCTTTAATCTCTGGTGAAGCTAGCATTATCAGCCAGTTTTTTCTATGATATTACAAACATCTCTTGTATGGGCATTGAATGTAGTTACATATCTTATTATATTTCTATTATCTGACAAATTACTTAGTTGTCCATTAGATCCACTAAAAACAGGTTTGTACTCATTGTTTCTTTTCATTTTAATCTCATCGTATGTATGTTCAATAATTTCTAATGGATAATCTAGCTGAATAAAATCTTGCATCATTTCACCTGCCTGTATTGCAAAATTTACGTCTTCTGTATTCAATTTACTAGTTCTAATCAATTGAGCTTTAAGCACACCTTAATACATGTTGTGGGTGCATACTATTTTTCCTAATATATCTATTTGCACTCACTTCCTTTTTATAGATTGTTGTGTGTATACCATGTTCCTTAATTTAATATCTAAAAAAGTAATATCCTTCTCAGAATATGTCATTTTAAATTTAAAAAAAACTTGTAGTATTATTTAAATAGTTAACATAATCAATTAATTCAGCTACATTACCATCCCAAACAAGGAAACAGTCGACAAATCTCTTGTAAAATTTCACCTTTGTGTTAAGTGTATTACAATTATTTAAAAGAAATTGTTTTTCCCATTGATATAATACTAAGTTTGCAGTTGTATTTGCTATTGGGGTGCCCATTGCTACCCCCGTCAACTGTAAATAAAGTTTTCTATCAAATAAAAAAATGTTTTTTGTTAATACCATATCCAAAAGTATACAAACATTTTCAATTTCTCTTACTTGCATAGAGGTCTCAGAGTTAAGGAAAGCCCTTATAGCATCTATGCCATAATCATTTGGGATCACTGTAAATAGTGAAACAATATCAAGTGTCACAAATAAAAAAAAAAAAAAAAAAAAAAAAAAAAAAAAAAAGATTTCTCAGTGTTAACTCATACCAATTATACAGCTTAATTAAAAAATCTTCAGTATTTTTTAATATAGTCGGGCATTTAACTAAATATTTATTCAATTGTAACTGTAAATATTTGGAAATTGGCTCCGTTATCCAGCCACTGCCCGATACAATTGGCCTCAATGGGGGATTTTCCAAATCTTTATGTATTTTTGGGATACCATAAATTCGTGGTATCCTAGGACAAGGTACCATAAAATAATTAAAAAGGTCAATAGAAACATCTTCAGTTAGCTGTAATTCATATATTAACATGTTCACACTTGCTATACATTTTTTAACATCATTCATAGTTATTTCTTTAAAAACTGTTACATCTGACAAAAAGTTCCCAAAATTCTCATAATATTTAACTCTGTCCATTACAACTATGGCTCCCCCTTTATCGGCCTGCTTAATCACAATAACATGCTTCCGTTCAAGTTCACATAATGCCATAAATTCTCGGTATGTTAAGTTATAGCATTTTTCTTTATTATTTTTTAGATACAGATGCCTTAGCTCCCTTTCAACTACATTGGTAAATGCAAGAACAACAGAGTATGGCTGTGGAATGAAAGTACTCAATTTTTTTACATCTAGATTGTTCGTAGTTATTTCCTTTAAATATTAATTTCAATGTAACACTTCTTGCAAAGATTCGCAAGTCGATAATCGCTTGCACAATACTATCCTCAGCATAGGGAATGAATTTCATGCCCTTGCTGAGTAACTGCATTTGATCAAGTGTTAGTATGGAATTCAATAAATTCACAGTACCTGTATGTGCACCTTCTATTCCATTCAGCGACATGCTGCTTTGCTGTTTGTAGCAGGACTGTCGTTTTTCCTTTTTATTGCTGGTGTTGTCTGTCTGGTAGCTCTTTGCCCAGAGCTGCTTCTTTGAAACGATCGACCTCTTTGCAA
Source organism: Protopterus annectens (assembly GCF_019279795.1). Lineage (NCBI taxonomy): Eukaryota > Metazoa > Chordata > Ceratodontiformes > Protopteridae > Protopterus > Protopterus annectens. Next base: position 1,510,822,926 of record NC_056746.1, read on the forward strand.
AGTTTGCTGTACAACAACCTTCTCCGGCTGCTGTATGTGCACCTTCTATTCCATTCAGCGACGTGCTGCTTTGCTGTTTGTAGCAGGACTGTCATTTTTCCTTTTTATTGCTGGTGTTGTCTGTCTGGTAGCTCTTTGCCCAGAGCTGCTTCTTTGAAACGATCGACCTCTTTGCAAAGTTTGCTGTACAACAACCTTCTCCGGCTGCTTTAGTTGGAAGGGTAAAAAAGAAGAAATTTCAGTTTGTTTATTCTTTTCTTTTGCACCATTTACTGCTACCTTATCATCCAGCTTACGCGAGCTCACTACAGCGGGTGAAGTACTTCCTGCTTTACTCCTATGCGAATCATTAGCTTCCGCTCCTTCCATTGGAGTAAACTGTTGACTGGGTATTATGCTTAAAGGAGTCTGCACCCTATTATCCTGGTTAACAGGTGCAGAAACTGATGGTAATTCAAAGACATCAAGCTGATCTAAACTCGCATTAGATGGCTTTAATTTTATATTGTTAATTTTACTCACATTTGTAGGTTGTCCGAGTTTGCCTTCATTTCTCGGCCAAGAGAAGATGTGACCATTTCGATAGTCATTAAGATCACGCTGAATTTTACTTTTTTTCTTTAACTCAAGTTTAACATCTAATGCTTGAACTCGATCCAAAAAGGCTTGATACTACATGTTATAGCTCACAAAGTGAGGCAAACTAATAATATCATTTTCAGTTTTATCAATTTCTTCTATTAAATTTTTCTCCACAGATTCGAAGTAGTTATTCATTAACTTCATATAGTTTGCACTCAACTCCAGATTTAGTTGTTGCCACTGCCCAAGTAGATCCATGTAGGTATTACCATACAAAGGCATTTTTAGGATACATAAACCTCTTGGAACTATACCCAGCTCCAAATAAGCTAAAAAGCTTAATCGCTGCCATTGGAGCTGCTTAAAAGTTTGTACTTTCTTTTCTAGTATAGTTAATAATTTATTAAAATCCCCTTCATCATGACCAGCGATTGCCATTTGGGTGGATTTTACATACGAAGACTGCAACAGTGGGTTATCAGTTTTTTGGAGTAAATTCTTTACTAGAGTACTCATTACTTCAAGTAAATTCAAAATAAATGCTTACAGAATGCGGCTGGCTGCAAGTTCCTTTGTTTGACCTTGACGTTCACACTCACAGTATATAATTCACAATATATACAATATAGATATATTAGGAAAAATAGTATGCACCCACAACATGTATTTAAAGGTGTGCTTAAAGCTCAATTGATTAGAACTAGTAAATTGAATACAGAAGATGTAAATTTTGCAATACAGGCGGGTGAAATGATGCAAGATTTTATTCAGCTAGATTATCCATTAGAAATTATTGAACATATATACGATGAGATTAAAATGAAAAGAAACAATGAGTACAAACCTGTTTTTAGTGGATCTAATGGACAACTAAGTAATTTGTCAGATAATAGAAATATAATAAGATATGTAACTACATTCAATGCCCATACAAGAGATGTTTGTAATATCATAGAAAAAAACTGTCTGATAACGCTAGCTTCACCAGAGATTAAAGAGTTGTTAGGAATGAAACCAAATTTTTCCTTTAGGTGTATGGAGAATTTCAAACAGAAGTTATGTTATAAAGATTTTAAAGAAAGAGAGGAAAAGAGTACTAATTCAAAGAAAAATTTAATGCAAAAATGCCACAATTGTACATGTTGTGGTGATATATTTGATTCTTCAAATACATTTGAACACCCAATAACAAAACAAAAATATGAATTTAAATGTTTAGCTAATTGTAACACCTGTCAAATAGTCTACCTTGCGACTTGCAGTAAATGTAAAAGTTTTTATATAGGTAAGACTATTAGAAAGTTAAAAGAGTGCATAATAGAACATAAGTCTGAAATTAGAAGGGCAATCATGACAAATGCACTAAGTAAACATATTAAGGAAAATGAAGGGCATGCGTTTAAATTTAGAGTGATTTGTGAGGTTAACCTTGGTTTGAGAGGGGGTGATATTAATAATGCCTTAGAACTGAAAGAACTTGAATGGATAATTAGATTAGATGCAGAACAACAACCTGGATTAAATGTAGCGACTAGTCTGAAACCAGTTCTTGTCAAAAGACAAAGAGAAAATATTTAGATTCTATTGCATTCTACACTAAACACACCAACAAATTTGACTGAGTGACTGAGAGAGAGAGATATGTATACTTTTAACACTTTTTACATTACTTGTAGTATTGTTGTGTTTTATTAATTATTTCCTATATCTATTATGTAAGTTATATGAAATATTCTAAGTGCAATATGGATGTATATGAATATATATATGTACATGTGAAAGTTTTAGTATTATTTCTTCTATTATTTCTTATATTTGTAGGTAACATATAGATTTTTAGAATTTATATACTGTTTTTTTAAGAAATTAATTGTTTGAAGAATTTGTTAGGCTGGCTGAATCATGTGATGAAATTGTGTTCCTATTTAAATGCTTTTAGATTCATTCAATTTTATGTACTGATGAAGGGTGGTTAACCCGAAAGCTTTGCTTCTATTAAACCTTTTGGCGTATAAGTGTATTGGATATCATTAAATGCAACAGGAAGTCTTTGGTATACTGGCTGGATGACAGGCTTCCATGGCAGGGAATCCCGAATGTTACGAATACTGCAGCAGTGAAGCCAAGGACATCTACTGTTATGGCAAGATTTTACACAACTGTACTTTTTCTGTACTTGCAACTATGATTATGCATTTTGTAGATTTTCTGTCTTTTCATCTGATCCTGCACCTTATATTATTTCTTTTCTCTTGTGGCACATTCAGTTGCTCCCTGATTTTTATCTACTTCTGGTTTGATTTCCATGCCTGCTTAACACTGGTATATAGTTTTAAAGCATCCCTCAAAAAGAAGACGAGAAGTCTTTACACTTTGTTATTTCCTGGGAGTCATATTGTAGCCCTGTATTTTTTTCATGAGGAATCCCTGTGAATGTTCCATTTGTTGTATCCACCTGGTTAGGTACATACCAAAGAGGGCATTGTACTCGATGATAGGTCTGATGAATGCCAAATACAATGGAACAATGACTTTCTTGGACCTAGATGCTATACCTTTGTTTATACATTGCACAACATACAATGATTTCCTCACTACTGTAGACACGTGATGGTCAAAGGCTAGATTACTGTCTATGTGTGCCCCCAAGTCCCTGAGTGCTGGGTCAACCCTTAGGGGTGTGTTTTCAGTATGATAGTTACTAGGGGTGAATGACTTCCTGAAGGATACTGTAATGCATTTCTTGACATTTAGTTTTAGTCCATGGCTCTGGCACCAGTTGTTTGGCTGTGTCAGCCCTTCCTGGAGAGCATTTGTGTAAATAAGAGATTCAGTGATAGCTCCTAATTTGCAATCAACTGCAAAATGAGTCAGCCAGAGGCCACTGACATTGGCCTCAACTTCAGAAAAATCAATACTCAAGAGGAGTGGTCTCAGGACCAGTCCCTGAGGGACTCCACTTGTGAGTGGCGTCTTTGCAGAGGTGGACTCCCAATTCTAATTTCCTGGTTGCTGCCTGTGAGCCAGCTGGCTGTCCACAGGATGACAAAAGGGTTTATACCTAATTTCTTATGTTTGTCAGTAATGCCTGAGTGGAGGATTGTGTTAAATCCCTTGACCAAATCAAGGTACACAGTGTGAACCGTTTTGCCCTCATCCATTGCTTTGGTGACCTTTTCAAAGAAGTCCACCAGGTTGAGTAGGTATGACCTGCCCTTGATGAAACCAGACTGGGTTGAGACCAGTGTTTGAAGGTTTTCTACTGAGGCAAATAAAGAAACAAAAAGTGTATACGGTGATACAAGGCAGATAAATCATATAAATGTTGTATTGGTAAGCACTTTCACACCAACTCAAAGATGCTTTAATCAGACCATTTAAATGGATGATGTAATGGATGATGTGTGATTATTTAAGCACAGTATTGTGGTTTTTAAATGGTCTGATGAAGCACCTTCGAGTTGGTATGAAAGCACTTACCACTAAAACATTCATATGGTTTATCTGGCTTGTTTCATCCTATACACTTTTTGTTTCTTTATTTACCTTTGGGATTTTGTTCTGTTATAAGACGTTTATCCATTGAGGTGTACCATTTCTTTTGTTTTAGGTTTCCTACTGATCATCTCCATGATAATTATTTCCATGACTCTGTATATGAGACAAGTGAGACTTATGGGTCTGTAGTTAACATGATCTGTAGATGGCCCACATTTGTACAGAGGGATAACTATTGCTGTTCTCCATTCATGATGCACAAAGCCTGTTTGGAGGCTATAGTGAAGTAGCAATTCCAGATTGGAGCTAAGTTTGTCAACTAGTAGGTTTGCTACATTTTCTGACTTCACTATTTTTTAACTTCTTCAAGTCTTTTGGGTTTCTAATACCATGACAGGAATGGACCCCATTCCTAAGTCAAAGTATGGTTAAAGTTCATGAAATAAATATACTTTCAATCTTTGATGTTAGCCAGAAGTGCTGTACGCAGTATCTGCAGTGTGCCCAGTAATGACTCCTTCTGCAATTCATACGGAATTACATGCATCGGTAACATATCTACATACAAGTGTAGATTTATAAGATCCATTGCCCCAACTACTACTGGAACTGTCTGGGTATCTTTTTTTACATCACTCTCATTTCTACCTGCAAATCCTAGTATTTTATGACTTTGTGTCTCTCCGTACCCAAGATACTGTACTCACAATTTCAATAATCAATGCTACTTTTGCCTACTTTTCATGGATCACTATATCTGGTTTTCCCACATCTATTTTTTGAACTGTTGATAATGGGTGATCTCATATGATGTAGACTTCATCATTTTCTATGATGTTTGTGGCTCATGTTTCCAGTGTTTTTCAGATACTTCAGTATTATAATGTTTGCACACTCCCCAATGTAACAGTTGTGCCACATTATTATGCCTTTCACTATACAGTTCTTCTGCCATTAGTATAGCACAACCATCAACAAGGTGTGCAACTGTTTCCAGTTCTATTTTACAACACCTACATCTGTCTTTTTCTCCCACATGTTCAATGGACTTTGTAAACCAACGTGTACGTAACCCACTATCTTGGGCCGCCAGTATTAACCTTTCGTCTTTTGGTTTAAATTCACCGCTCCTTAACCATTCCTGCATTCAATCCTGATCAACATGAGGTTGTTCCAAGAGTTTTCTGTACTTGCAACTATATGCATTTTCCACATTTTTTGCCCTTCTCATTTGATCCTTCACCTTATATTCTTTATTTTGTTTTTTGGCACATTCAGTTTCTGCCTGATTTATACTTCTGGTTTGATTTCCATTCCTGCTTGACACTGATATGCTTCTGCTAAACTAAGCAGGGAAGTCATCTTAGACTTGTTGTCCTCATGTTTTAAAACTTTCACTATGTTTGGGTCTTGTGAGGTCAGCAGCTATGTATGCAGTCCGATGATTGCAGATCTATACATGTAATAAATTTCAAGGAGGCCCATACCTCCTTCGGAATGGGGAATATATAATCTTGGTGTGCACTCTTCTTCTTCTTTCGGCTTTTCCCGGTTGGGGGTCGCCACAGCGGAACTCCGGTCCGCTAATGATTGCACTGATTTTTATAAATCACTTGATGAGCATGAAGCATCCTTGTTTTCCTATCTAATCTATCCAACACATTTTGGGGCCAATCAATTACTGTAAAACTATAAGTTAGGACAGGAAGAGCAAATTGGTTTATAGCTTGAACTTTATTTCTAAATGTCAGCCCTGTTTTCAGGATTAATTTAAGTCTTCTAAAATATTCCTTACTACGTTTTATTCACATTTGTTAAAGTTTTGTTGTTGATCCTTCATCAATTCACAAATATTTATACACTCCCTCTTGCTCAAGTTCCTTTATATCACATTCTTCTCCAAACTGATGTTTTTTTCTCTGTACTGCAGCTTTCCAGCTTTAAAGGTTGCTTTTGCATATTTACCAAGATCAAAATTTTCAGATGTCTTATATCATCTGAAAAAGTTTGACTACTTGCAGATGTGCTTTCAGTCCAAACAGAGAAGATGAGAAGTATTTGCATTTTCTGGCTTTCTGGGAGCCAAACTACAGCCATGACATAATTTGTTAAGCAGACAGCGTAATGGGTTAAGGGCAAAACAAAAGAGCAGCTGTGACAGAGAGTCATCTTATAGTATCCCCATTGAATTTTTATCCCTATAATAATAATTTGTCCTTTATTGTGGTTTAACTGCAAATTAGTTTGCCACAGTTTCATGGTTGCTGTGATGTAGTTTATCATTGTAGGGTGTATCTTATACATTTTATTTAACAACAAATGATCCTTTGTTCCATAAGACTTTCTTTTATTACCCTTTTGTTCTATTGCCATAACTGCATTCTCTTCAAAAGCATCAATTCCAGTGTATAGTTTAAACTTCGTCAAAAGGCACATTACTGGTCTATATTTTTTAGGGTGGCTTGCAGGTTCACTCTTAAGTAGGAGCATTGTTTTTCCTGTTCTTAACCATGCTGGTGTCTGTTCGGGATGTACATATAAATAGTTCTTACTCCTGGCTAAATCTTCATGCAGAGATGTTAATAATTTTAGCTAGAAGTTAGGTACTGCATCTGGGCCTGTGATTATCCAATTAGAGTATTTTCTTAACTTTGTTTCAATCTCTCTGGCCATTGATTCATCCTGTTTCATATCCTGTACATTTGAACTTCTTATTCTTTCTTTTACTTCTATTAATTTAGCATCTTTTTTATGTTCAATGGGATCTGCATAGATATTTCTCCAAAATGTATCTATTTCTTCTTTTTATTTGTGGTCTTTCAATTCCTTTTACCTTATTTCCAAATTCTCTATAAAATGTTTTGGTTTCATCAATGAATTGCTTACTTTGTACTTTTCCTTACCTATGGATCTTCTAAGTTTTTCTGCCTGTGCTGATATTTTTAGTTTATTATTTGCGATAGTGCTTGTTAAATCCTTATCTTTTATAACACTATGCATTACTTTTATCACGTCTATCTTTCTGAGTATTTTTGTTGAGCTGTTGCCTCTTCTGTACTCTTCTAACAGGGACACTTCTTGTCTTACCTGTGTTATATTTTTCTATACTTGATACTTCCATTATAGCATTTGATTTTTGTCCTTTCCCTTACTACCCTGTGTTCATGTGGTAGGACTTTATCTGTTAATCATTTGGCTGCACAGTAATATGTCCTACTTATCTCTGTTATATCGCACAAAACTCTATGGACAGTACAGTTTGAAAATATTTTTATTAATTTAAAAAAAAAAACATGCTTGCAGGTTATTTATGACAGTGAAGTATTTACAATTTATTTAAACAGGTTAGCTAAAAGCAGTAAACAGATATCAACATTAAAACCAAAATAAAGTATTTACAAGGGTGTCTATTATTGACATATAATCGACTTTCTATACAATTGTTTCCAGATTATAATTTGCTACAGTCATTACTCTCCAACATTTCAGTTACTTTTTGCCATGCTATATATAATGATGTAGTTCTTTCAGTTCTTGCTTTAATAGTGTTCATTTCCAATTGCAATACTGCTGACACCATATTCCTGTATTGCTTAAAAGTTGGAGAAGCTTTGTATTTCCAATTTGATGTAATGTTCTTTCTTGCAATGGCTAGGAGAGTCCACAAGATTATATATTTTGTTCTTGGTACACAGTCAGGTACAGGTACGTTAAACAAAATAAGAGATTTAGAAATCTGGAATTTGTCATTGAATACAATTTGCAGAAAATAATTTATTTTATCCCAGTATGGTTTAATGAAATGGCATTCGTAGAACATATGTTGCCAGTCTGCTTTTACTGTTAAATCACATCTCCAACAGCCAATATTTTTTTTAAACATAAGTTCCATTTTATGAGGGGTTACATAAGATCTGTGTATGAATTGCCATGCAGAGAGTTTCCAATGTAATGAAAGTGATGTCTGCTTTGGAGAGAGAAGAATTAATGTTTTATCTCTATCATTTGGTACTTGCCCATTAACTAATGTATAATAGTCCCATATTTTGTCATTATTATAGGTTCTTATTATTTTTTATTTGTTTTATAGAGGATTATTATCCCTTTCATTTAATGGATTAACTCATTAATAATATTGTATGTTCTATGAAATTAGGAACATTCTGTCTTATTGATGGTTGCATTGTTTCTTGTTTGTTTAATATATATTGTCTTAATTCTTGTATATGTAGCCATGAACTATTTTCCATATTTAATTTGCTTTGAATTTGGTCTCTTGACAGAAATTTTCCAGAGTTTAGCAGTTGATGCCAATATATTAATCCCTTTTCTTTAAGCATTTTCACTACTTCTATATCAAATGTTATTATATTGCCTTGTGTCTACGCTACTGGATATAGTAGAAATGACCATGCTTTAATATCAGGATTGCTATTAATAAGATTTTTGAAAATTTTTAATGTATAAATAATGTATTTGGAACTTATATTTTTATGTTTATGTATCATCATATCATCAGCCATAGAAAATTTTTGATATGAAATCAGTATATTTATTTAATACAAATCCCGATTTTAGCCAGATTTTCTTATGAACTAGCTTCCATTTTGATGTATATCTTGTATTTAGCCATAAATATATATATATATATATATATATATATATATATATATATATATATATATATATTAGAAATGACCATGCTTTAATATCAGGATTGCTATTAATAAGATTTTTGAAAATTTTTAATGTATAAGTAATGTATTTGGAACTTGTATTTTTATGTTTATGTATCATCATATCATCAGCCATAATAAATTTTTGATATGAAATCAGTATGTTTATTTAATACAAATCCCAGTATATATATATATATATATATATATATATAGTAGACATGACCATGCTTTAATATCAGGATTGCTATTAATAAGATTTTTGAACATTTTTAATGTATAAGTAATGTATTTGGAACTTATATTTTTATGTTTATGTATCATCATATCATCAGCCATAGAAAATTCTTTGATATGAAATCAGTGTATTTATTTTATACAAATCCCGATTTTAGCCAGATTTTCTCATGAACTAGCTTCCATTTTGATGTATATCATGTATTTAGCCATAATGATATTCTTTTAATAACAGATGAATGTAAATATACTTCTATGTCTGGTAAACCTATGCCATCCATATCCCATTCATCTAGATGATATTTCATAGCTATCCTTGGCTTTTTGGATACCATAGGAATCATATTATTAAATCATTTAATTGTTTAAGGTATGATTTTGCTGGTGGCCAAGAACAAGCTTGTATGACCTAAATAATTTTTGGAAATATTATCATTTTAATTATATAGAGCCTTTCTTCCATTGAAAAGAAGAATATATTCCATTGTTGTATTATATTTTTAATATTATTTAAGATCTCTTTATAATTTGTTTTGATTGTAGTATCTAGATTGTCAGTTATTATAATTCCCAGGTACTTGATTGTATTATTAGTGGGGATATATTTATGGAATTTTTTATTTAGATATTTTTTATTAGTATTTATATGCAATAAGTTTGTTTTGTTTTCATTAAATTTAAGACCTGAAATTTTTTGAAAGTTTTGAATTGAGTCCCATAATGCTTTTAAAGAGCTATATTATTCTTTAAAGTAATTAATATATCATCATCAAAAAGTTGAGTTTTAAGCTCTAGGCTGTTATCTAATTGTATTCCTTCAATCTTTTTATTCATACGTATATTATTTGCTAAGGGTTCAATGACTAGTGCAAATAATAACGGGGAAAGAGGACAGCCTTGCTTTGTGCCCTTTGTTATTTTAACAGATTTAGATAGACAGGATCCCAGTTTTATATAAGCCAATGATTTTACATATGAATTTATTAACAAGGTAAAGTTGTTTGAGAAGCCATATTCTTCTAAAACTAGCCATAGATAATCCCAGTTCAATGAATCAAATGCACTATTTATGTCTAAACTAATAACAACCATTTTGTTTTTTTGTAACATTTATATAATCAGTTAAGGAAAAAATTATTTTGATGTTGTCATAAGTGTTTCTATCTTTTATAAAACCTGTTTGATCCTCTTCTATCAGAAATGGTAGTAATTGTTTTATTTGAGCAGCATGTATTGCCATAAAAAATTTATAATCTATATTAAGAAGTGAAATGGGTCTGTATGATGAACATTCACTGGGATCTTTACTTTGTTTCAGAATTGGTGATATTAGTGTATACTTCCAAGAAGGAGGGATGTCTTTACCATTTTTAACTGATGTAAAGACATTCAATAACAACAGCAAAGCCTCATTAGATAGTAATTTAAACATTTCTGGGGTGATATTATCTATACCTCGAGCTTTGTTTAATTTTAGCTTATTTACTTGAGCTTTAAGTTCTGTCATTGTTATTGCCTTATCTATTAGTTGTACCTGCTCTTGTAATAACCTAACTTTAACATTGTTTTTAAGAAAAACTTTCAAATTTGAATGTGTTTCTATTTTCTCATTTTGATTATTAAGTTTATGAAAGAATAGCCTAAATGCTTTTAGTATTCCTTCTAAATCAGACACTTTCTTTTTGGTTTCTGTATTATGTATTTCCTTGATTTGATTTGTTTTAATCATCTTTTTAGTCATATTTGATATTCTTCATTGGTTTTTATGGTTCATTGAATAGGAACATAGTTTAATTTTTTTCTAAGTTGATCATTGTCTTGTGGTGTAGCGTCTCTGAGTATTTTTTATTAGTATCTTCCAGTTCTTTTATTAAGTTGGTGTTTCCATTTTGAATACCAAGCTTTAAATTATCTACTTTGACTGTAATTCCATTAATTCCTTATTCCACTGTTTTTGTTTATTTGTATACCATCTCACCACTCTTCCATATAGGTATGCCTTCAATGCATCCCATATATATATTTCAGATACAATTTCGTAAGATTCATATCTAAGAATGCTTGTGTCTCTTTAATATAAAATTCCTTAAAATCTTTGTGATTTGTTATGTAGGATGGTATTCTTGTTACTGATATCCTTCTCTTGAAACACAAGTCTATCTCAAACGGTATGGTGTTATGGTCCGAAAATGGACATGAAATTGTCTTGACTTAATTTAGTGGTTAAATATTTTGTTATGTACACTCTATCTATTCTAAAGTATGTATTATGTCTATGGGAAAAATGTATAAAGAATAGTGTATCTAGGACAGCATAACCATTTATGTCAACTATATTAAAAGTTTCAACAAACTCAGATAACAACTTTGTTAAAGGTGATCTCTTATGTGTAGTTTTAGTATTTGTGTCAGTTTCTTTTATAATGCAATTGAAATCTCCAGCTATGATTAAATTGCCCTTGGCATATTGTATAATGTCATGTAAGGGTTGCTTTGCCACTCTAACTCCTAGTCCTGGTATCCAATAAATATTCACTAATGTATATACCATTTCATTGATAGATATTGTCACTAGACAAAACATTCTTGAGTTGTCATGAAATGTGTTTATGATTTTAGGCATTAAAGTAGTGTTTTTCCACAAAATTGCTACTCTCCTTTGCTTATGACTATAGGTTGAACTTACTAGTACTGTATAATTTTTATTATTTATTTTATGTCTTCCTGTGTAAGGTGTGGTTCCTGTAAAAGTACTAGTTGTGCTTCACATAACTTTAAATATCTGTAAAGACTTCCACTTTTAAAGCTATTATTTAAATCATTTACATTAATAGATATACATTTTGCAATTGGATTAATATTGGCTTTATTTTTAACCATATTCATATACTTGTAACAATGTGCAAATGTGTGTATGTGAAGAGAATGACTTATTCTTTCTTCTTCCAATAGGATTACAACAGATTATAGACACCCGATAAAAGTATATTAGAAGAACATAACTAAAAACATTATAAGATAAACAACCACCAAACCCCTCCATGAGAAAAAATATCTCATCCTTGAATGGTGTAACCATTCAAGCGATCCCTCAATATCTGCTTTTCAGCACCTCCCCCCCAGCCCAGCCATCTAGTAGTTTTATAATGAAAAGTATCTTATAAGTATACATGAACTTGTATTTACATATTACTTAAATACAGTCTTTATCTAATTTCAATATTTTATAAAACACTAAGGCAACACAATACCTAGATTTACTGCTTAACTATTTGATTTTGTTTAAATTGTAAAGAGAAATATCTTATTTTAATGTGATAACTTTTGTATAACAATAACAGTTATATATCTTAGAAGTAATATGCTTGCTGTTAATCTCCTTTGTAGCGCAAATGGCATTCATAAGTATCAAAACTTCTGTGTTGGTCTACAAAAATTTTTAAGCATTTTTTATATATATATATATATATATATATATATATATATATATATATATATGCCAGTTATTAACTATATTACAACTTGGTCAAATCATGAAGTGTCTGTAACAATTTACATAATATTATACTTTTATTGTCATACATCAATAATCTTATAGTTTTCATTTCATTCAAAAATCATATTTTAGTGGGATAAATGTTACTAAATTGTTTTTGTCATTAGTAATATATATAAGACTATATTTCCAAGCAGTTCCCATGTATTCCTTAGTGTCACTGGCACATTTCATTGCTAGTCTACCTTGTATTTCATATAGCAAACATCAACTCGTAATCCTTATGATATTGCAGGATTTATCTACAGTGTTGTAACTGTAAGGATGGAAAATATAACAAGCATAGTAAACTTTAAACATGCTATAACAATTGTTTGATATTTATTGCCAATCCTTTTACATATATGTAAAAAGGTAACCTTATATGTGCACCAACCATTTTCTTTCTTTTTTCTCTTCTTCCTTCTATTCTCCATTTTCAATAAATATTATCATTACTATTATGACTTCTTTGCATTAAGTGAGATTACTCAAAATCATATTATAGATAGTATAAAACATTCGAAGCGAGAACACAACTGATCTAGAGACATAATCTCAACTCAAATGGTCCACACCATATATTTATAACATTGCAACTATAAATATACTAATGAATAAGCAATAACCAGCAACTTTGTAGTATCTGTGTGTCTCTGACAAGTATTTACCAATAGAATATTAAAAAGAGTAGATAGCAAGCTCTTCATTCATAATTGACAAGTGTACATAATCTGGCATTTACTTTCATAGACTGAAATTAGACCTGTTATTTATGTGCATATCATGTGCCATATCATGTGTCTATGGACAGTACTAATTACTGTGTTCATTTGTTTTATTAAACTAACTTTTTGGGTTTTATTGAACGTCTGCAGTCTATTTCTTTTGTTGATCTTAATATATCTAGTCATCTCTATTAAATCAAGCAACTCTTCTCTTCGATCATCTTCTTGTAAAATGAAGCCACGTTCTTTGTTTTCCATTTCCTGTGGGCATGCTATAGTAAGTCCCAGAGCATCTTCCTGTGCCACATTCTCTTCTGTTTCACCCTGTGTCCTCCTTTGTGTTTTTATATGGGAACTCACTGGCCTATCACTCCATGTCATTGACTGTGTCAGAGTTGCCACAGTTTCCTCTTCTTTCCCTTGCTGTATAGCTCCAACTAAACATTTGCACTAGTTTCCTGTGAAAGGCTGCAAAGTATCTTCATATGTCAGCTGATAGATGCTTCCTGCTCCACTGGTTTTTCCTTAATTTTGGTGTCCATTGCTGTAGCCTGTTGTGTTGTTATCTGAGTTAAAATTTCTACAGTAAATTCTTCACTTTGCAGGTAAACCATAACCTCAGTTTCTATTTCTTTTACTTCTCCATTACTAATCCTTTTTTCTACCATTTCTCTTTGTTTTCTTATTTTTATGGCTCAGTATAGATGGCTCCATGTATAATGAGTTCTTCACACAATTGTGTATTGCCTTTGAGGTTGCAGACATAGTTAAAGAATGTTTTGTTGTTACCCTTTGCCTGGGAGGGCAATTTATTCTCACATTTGGCTTTGGTAGATTTGCCCAGAGTGCTGTTTTAGTTTTATGAGAGTGTTGTATCCTGCTGGGTGCTGCAATTCCTAATTTTTGCCATGATTTTCTTCCTTCTGTTACACAGCCTATTGATGAAGTTATTCCACCAGGGTGGCTTTTTTTTTTAGTTAATTCTGTACTTCTTCCTAGTGGGTACAGCTGCCTGTATTAACATGCCTGTATATGGTTTATGTGAACAGTTCTGCATAGGCAGCAGTGTTCTCAGGGTTTATGGTGAGATGAAGTTTTGCCAAGTTATCACATTAAGCTAACCTTAGAGTCATCATCAGCCACTGGGGATGCACAAGCCAGTGCATTTCTTTGTGCCGGTCCCAAGCCCGGATAAATGGGGAGGGTTGCGTCAGGAAGGGCATCCGGCATAAAACTTCTGCCAAAAATTACTGATGCGGAGAACTTTTCATAATTGCATACCGGTTCGGTCAAGGCCGGTTAAACCAGCCGCCACCAGTACTGTTAGCCAACAGGGTGCTGGCGGAAATTGGGCTACTGTTGGCGAAGGAGAAGAGGAGGGCGTGCCCAAAGGCAGGAAGATAGGAGGAAGGTTAGGAGTGTAGCAGTGAGGGTAGGAACTTTGAATGTTGGCAGTATGACTGGTATAGGAAGAGAGCTAGCTGATATGATGGAGAGAAGGAAGGTTGATATATTGTGTGTGCAAGAGACCAGATGGAAGGGAAGTAAGGCCAGGTGTTTAGGAAACGGGTTCAAATTGTTTTATCATGGTGTGGATGGCAGGAGAAATGGGGTAGGGGTTATACTAAAGGAACAATATGCCAAGAGTGTTTTAGACGTGAAGAGAGTGTCTGACCGAGTGATGTTTATGAAGCTCGAAATTGATGGTGTAATGATGAATGTTGTTAGTGCATATGCTCCTCAAGTTGGGTGTGCGATGGAAGAGAAAGAGAAATTTTGGAGTGAGTTGGATGAAGTTGTGGTGAGTGTACCCAAGGGTGAGAGACTAGTGATTGGAGCGGACTTTAATGGGCATGTTGGTGAAGTGAACAGTGGGATGAGGAAGTGATGGGTAGGTATGGTGTTAAGGAGAGGAATGCAGAAGGTCAGATGATTGTGGATTTTGCGAAAAGGATGGACATGGCTGTGGTGAATACGTATTTTAAGAAGAGGGTGGAGCATAGGGTGACGTAAGAGTGGAGGAAGATGCTCACAAGTTGATTATATACTATGTAGGAGGGCCAGTCTTAAGGAGATTGGAGACTGTAAAGTGGTGGCAGGTGAAAGTGTAGTTAAGCAGCATAGATTAGTGGTATGTAGAATGACGTTGGTGATCAAGAAGAGGAGGAGGAATGTGAAAGCTGTGCCAAGGATTAAATGGTGGAAGTTAAAAAGGGTGATTGTGAAGTGGAGTTTAGGGAAGAGTTAAGACAGGCACTGGGAGGCAGTGGAGAGTTACCGAATAGCTGGGTAACTACAGCAGAACTAGTAAGGGTGACTGCTAGAAAGGTGCTTGGTGTGACATCTGGACAGAGGAAGGAGGACAAGGAGACCTGGTGGTGGAATGAGGAAGTACAGGAGAGTATACAGAGGAAGAGGCTGGCGAAGAAGAAGTGGGATTGTCAAAGAGATGAAGAAAGTAGACATGAGTATAAGGAGATGAGGCATGGCAAAGAGAGAGGTGGCAAAAGCTAAGGATAGGCATATGGAGAGTTGTGCGAGAGATTGGACACTAAAGAGGGAGAAAAGGACCTGTACCGATTAGCTAGACAGAGGGACAGAGCTGGGAAAGATGTGCAGCATGTAAGGGTGATAAAGGATAGTGAGGGAAAGGTACTCACAAGAGAGGAGAGTGTGTTGAGTAGATGGAAAGAGTATTTTGAGAGGCTGATGAATGAAGAGAATGAGAGAGAGAAGGTTGGATGATGTGGGGATAGTGAATCAGGAAGTGAAACAGATTAGCAAGGAGGAAGTAAGGGCAGCTATGAAGAGGATGAAGAATGGAAAGGCTGTTGGCCCAGATGACATACCAATGGAAGCATGGAGGTGCTTAGGAGAAATGGCAGTGGAATTTCTAACTAGATTGTTTAATGAAATTTTGGAAAGTCAGAGGATGCCTGAGGAGTGGAGAAAAAGTGTTTTGGTACCTATCTTTAAGAATAAGGGTGATGTGCAGAGCTGCAGTAACTACAGAGGGATAAAACTGATTAGTCACAGCTTGAAGTTATGGGAAAGAGTAGTGGAAGCAAGGTTAAGAAGGAGGTGATGATTAGTGATCAGCAGTATGGTTTCATGCCAGGAAAGAGCACTACAGATGCAATGTTTGCTCTGAGAGTGTTGATGGAGAAATACAGAGAAGGTCAGAAGGAGTTGCATTGCGTCTTTGTAGACTTGGAGAAAGCATATGACAGGGTGCCTAGAGAAGAGTTGTGGTATTGTATGAGGAAGTCGGGAGTGGCAGAGAAGTACGTAAGAGTGGTACAGGATATGTACGAGGGTAGTGTGACAGTGGTGAGGACTGCAGTGGGAGTGACAGATCCGTTTAAGGTGGAGGTGGGATTACATCAAGGATCAGCTCTGAGTCCTTTCTTATTTGCAGTGGTGATGGACAGGTTGACAGATGAGATCAGACAGGAGGCCCGTGGACTATGATGTTTGCAGATGACATTGTGATCTGTAGTGAGAGTAGGAATCAGGTTGAGGAGACTCTGGAGAGGTGGAGATATGCTCTAGAGAGCAGAGGAATGAGGGTCAGCAGGGCTAAGACAGAATATATGTGTGTAAATGAGAGGGAGGGTAGAGGAATGGTGAGGATGCAGGGAGTAGAGTTGGTAAAGGTGGACGAGTTTAAGTACTTGGGATCAACAGTTCAGAGTAATGGTGAATGTGGAAGAGAGGTGAAGAAGAGAGTACAGGCAGGGTGGAATGGGTGGAGAAGAGTGTCAGGAGTGATTTGTGACAGACGGGTATCCGTAAGAGTGAAAGGGAAGGTCTACAAGAGTGTAGTGAGACCAGCTATGTTATATGGGTTGGAGACAGTGGCATTGACAAAAGGCAGGAGTCAGAGCTGGATGTGGCAGAGTTAAAGATGTTAAGATTTGCAATCGGTGTGACTAGGATGGATAGGATTAGGAATCGGTATATTAGAGGGTCAGCTCATGTTGGACAGTTTGGAGACAAAGCAAGAAGATTGCGTTGGTTTGGACATGTGCTGAGGAGGGATGATGGGTATATTGGGAAAAAGATGCTAAGGATGGAGCTGCCAGGTAAGAGGAATAGAGGAAGGCCTAAGATAAGGTTTATGGACGTGGTGAGAGAGGACATGCAGGCGGTTGGTGTGACAGAGCAAGATGCAGAGGATAGGAAGAAATGGAAAGAGATGATCCGCTGTGGCGACCCCTAACGGGAAAAGCCGAAAGAGAATGATGATGATGATGAACCTTAGAGTAGTTCCTGAATATTCCAGGGTTAGCTGGGATTCCAGGTTTTATTTTTACTTCAGTGGAGACCATGTTGTGGTCTGACATTGCCAGAGAATACATTACACTAGGGGGTGTGCAGCACTTTCCCATATTAGTGAGTGCCAGATCCGATATGGATGTACCCCTTGTTGGTATATTGACAATCTGGTCCAGGGAGTTTGTGTTTACAAAATCGAGGGATCTTTGTGCCTGTACATTTGGTGTTTTATATTATCCCAGTTAATAGTGGAGTGATTAAAGTTGCCCATGAATATGGTATTGGGTTGGATGATGAGTGTTTCCAATAAGTTTAAGTACATGGTATGTGTTTCCTGAGTCACAGAGGAGGACGTATAGCTTGCAAGGAAGTGGTACTGGATTTTGCCTATGGTGATTTGAATGTGGAGAAGCTCAAGTGAATTGTCCTGATCGACCAGCCTTGAGGCATATTTATATTTGATGTATATTGAGACCCCTCCACCTTTAGTTCCCTGTCTGTGTGGTAACTTTTTCCATGTTGACAAATATTGCACCCCCTTAGAATGATACCAGAAACTGAGCCAATTATTAAAATCAGTCATCTTTTGTTCATGTTGTGGCATCATCATTGGAGAAAGTAAAATGCTGCTCAGTGTTAGGCTCATACTAGCCTGGGAAACATATTCTGAGAACTCTACAATGTCTGTATTCATATAGTCTATGGCTCAGGTCATTTACACCCACATGGACTGTGACTAAGTCATACTGGTACTTGTGGTCCAATGACCTGAGTGCATGCGTAATGTGGTAAATCAGCTCCTGATAAGCAGCTGACCGTGACTTTCTCCTTACTCCGCCCTGTGAAAGGGGCATCATTGTGTCTCACACTGGAGTCTCCAATGACTAGAATGTTGGATTGTGTTGTGGCTTGCTTTATCAGAGGCTTCCTGAGATGTGGCTGTATGTTTTGATGTGGGTGTTTTAAGAGTGTGTCCATGGCTGCTGAGGGAGTTTGCTATGTATACTTACTCTAGGAGGTCTTTGGGGTTTAGGTTGTTTACATTTAAGTGCTTCAGCTTATTAGACTCTGTGTGTTTGCTCAAGGGTGTAGCCAGGCATAATCTTTGAACTCTGCTGAGTACATTTTTTTTTCTGAGCATCATATCAGCATGTTTCTTTTAGCTCACATTATGTGTACAGCTGTCTAAATGAAAATCTTTAACAACAGGTACAATATTGGTAATCTAAAAACAATATGTTTAAAAGTTTTCAGGGAAACATTTGAAAATTTTGTTTAAATTTATTAAGTGCTTGCGGGCCGCATTTGACAGATTTGTCCATTTTTAAGTGATAAGTGTCCAAGGGAAGGGTTAGCACTAAGAGCTTGTGAGTACAAAATGAAAATTGCTTACTACACCCTTGTGTCTGCTTTGAATTGTGTGTGATGGGTGCAGTGTGTGTACTACTGACAACCGTACTTACTTTAGGAGTCCTTCTGTGTGAGGGCTTTGCCTCCAGTGACACTTTGTAAGTACATCTCTCACATATCATATCAGTTAGAGAATTTACTGGTTGTCAGTAAACATGAGGTAATTTCTACATTGCCTCTGGATGCCTTTATCCATCAAGCTGGTAATGGAGATAGTGGGAAGGTAATTTCCATGGCTACAGACCCTTTTTATTGATTATACAGGTGGAGACATTTATATTTGTTTTGTCGCGTGCACTCGTTTCTTAATTGTAAGCAGTTTTTGCTACACACTGTAAGAATGAATTTTTGATTCTTTAAGAGGCTGGAGCCTGAAAAAAGGGAAAAAGTGATCCATTCCTCTAATGTAGTAAACAGCTGCGTATGTGTTAGCACAATCTGTGTGTCAGTGTCTAAGTGTCATGTCTTTCAACTTTTACCTCGGAATTATTCAAAATGGAACTAAAACATTGGAAGCAATATTGTACATAATGTAAATAGTGTGTGAAATGTATAATGGTTTGGCAAAACAATAAAAATGAGTATTGAAAAAAAAAAATTTTACCTCGGAATTATGGACAAAGGAAAAATAATTAGTGAACAACTTCCATATTAGGTTCTCTTACTGGTGCTATTAACTCAGAATATTTTCCAAATTTAGGAGGGATGGAACAAAAGTTTAAAAGCAAATTAGATGTGATCCTCCAAACTCAGGAAGGCTGAGAGGTGCTTATGTGCATGTGTATTGGGCCTTTGTGGTTTATGACTGAAAACTGATTACTTTTTAGTTTTGTTAAATTAAATTAAATAAATACATATAGGCATAATATATATATATATATATATATATATATATATATATATATATATATATATATGTATATATATATAGATACACATACACACACACACATTAATGAAATATTTAGTAGCAAGGCTTCAATAACAAGATGAAGGTGGGTTACTACTAATATACAGCATCTTCATAGAAACCCAGCTGTGAACACCCCCCCGTCTGTTTTCTTGTGTTATAACCAGTGGTTATGGTAGATAAAGGCTAAAATGATGAGCTAATAGCTTGTGTTTGTGTTGTACAGGGACCAATTCACACATATTTAAAGACCATCACTTGTAAATGTTCTTCTCTCTCTCATTTAATGAGATTGATTACTAAAGCTGAGGCCTATGCTTACACAAATGTGGGTCTGAGTATGTGAGTAAATGACTTAGAACTAAACTGGCTGAAA
This sequence comes from Protopterus annectens, assembly GCF_019279795.1. NCBI lineage: Eukaryota > Metazoa > Chordata > Ceratodontiformes > Protopteridae > Protopterus > Protopterus annectens. The sequence goes on from NC_056746.1 coordinate 1,510,843,156, forward strand.
AATGTATTATGAAGTACAGCTGACCTAAATGATACATTTGTATTATTTATTTATTTATTTGTATTTTGTGTTAATCAGGCAGTACATAACGTACCCAGACTCCCATTAGTAGTGCTCCCTGCTGGTAGATATAACACGGTCAGAAAATGAAATTGTTTTAATCCACAAAAGACTGAAAGAAAATAATATTTACTTTTCTTTTGGGAGGGGAAAACAACACATTTTTGAAAAAAAAAAAAGATTTTCTGTTTTTATTGGTTTTGTCCTGAATTCTTAAATTTATCCAGACTGGTTACAAAGGTTGCAAGAGTAGTACTGGGATTGATCAGTAATGTCACCCTATTTCACAAATGTGGAATTTATTGGTTAAGGTGCTTGTCATACCATCTGGTATTGTGGATGTGACAGTGTAGGTTTACAGCTAGTTTCATTATGGTGATGGTGATCTTAGAGTGCTAGGCCATTCATAGCATGA